>NC_073692.1:318989640-319289640 GCF_029784155.1 Uranotaenia lowii
AAAACCCGGTGAGAGCTTTCCGATTTCCTTCTATACCTTGGACACTTTCACTTTCCTATAATTTTGGGTGCTGTGCGTTTTTCTTAAATCAATTACCTAGATAAGGTCCATATCGAGTGAAGCAGCATTGCCTCGGTTCGGTAGCGTGAACTTAGTCTTTCTCATTCCTTCTCATATATCAATACCATACAAAACATGATACCGATGGAAAACAGCAATTTGGTTGGTCGTGGGTCGTTGTTTTCCGAAATTGTTTATTTTTTTTCAATTTCTGTTTTCAGTAGTTGCTATCACGTCACACAGGTTGCTTTGATCGATTGAAATACAAGATGCTAAAAGCCAAAATGTTATGCGTAGTTATGCTCTTAATATTTTTTTTTAAATCGAAGTGATGTAAAAAAAATCCGATAAAAATTCTTTTTCAGTTTTTGAGTTGATGCTTTACAATGAAAATTTAATTAAAACTGCGTTTAAATGAAATACTAATTTTAATGCAAGTAATAAGATCCAATCAGGTTGGCAATGAAATTCACTCCTTTATCAGTCTGTTTAATCTTTTTCCATATTGTTTTTGCCATCAGTATTGCAACTTTTATTACACTGGGTGACAGCCAAAGAATAGTCTGGGGTTTCTCAGCTGATTTAGACTAATTTTTGTGTCCTGAGTTAGAATATCACATTGATTTTGCTGTATCAGGTAAACTTTTTGAGATACAGTATTCTAATATGATAATTCTGATTGAACAAAACCATGGTCATTTTCGGACTCAGGGCGTCAATATTAGTCTAATTCAGTTGGAAAACCCTGGACTATTTACAAAAAATCTTTTTTTGTTACTCAGTTTTATGATTGTAATATTTTTGAATATGAGGCATAGTTTAGCAATGCCTCGATTCGTTTGTGCAACAGTTATTGCACAATATGAATGACATTATTTGTATTACATAAAAATATTTTCAACTGTTGGGAAAATTGAAAAGGTTATTGATCAAAATCAGGCGTTCAGTCCAAACAATACAAACTATTTAAATTTCGCGTTGTTGTCCTTATTTAAATACTATTTATATGAATCTCAAAATGCCAACCCCGTCGGTGGTCAGATTATAAAACAGTTGAGGCCATAGCGTAGATAGGTATACCCAGAGAAATTTAAAGGGAAATAATTTGCATTCTTGTAAAAGAAACAGAATATCTTTGTTCTGTTTTTTGTTGTTATTTATTTTTTGGTTGTTTACACTCTGTCCCAGAAAAACAGTTCATTAGGGTTGAAATATGATTTCTTAAATCTTATATAGTTCAATCGTGCATTAATCATTCATGCGAATTCATTAAAAGGCCTCATTAGGAGCGAATAGGAGTTTCAATAGGAAACGTAGGAAGTATAGGAGACTAGGAGCATAGGTTCAAAGTGGTTACTTTACCTACCAAGGTAATCTCCCATGCCACAATACCTTTTCCCAAACATTCAGCGTGAAGATCTGTGAAGGGATGGCGTACAGCCGGCCTCCGCTAAACATATCTTCACATGTGCTGCACTTCCCTTCCTCCTATCGACTACATGGACTTGGCCGGCGTCGTTATTGGTTCATTTTAAAGTATGAGATTCTCAAAACTGCACAGTGAGATTGTGATGCTTGTTCCCAGCACCTTTCATTTGGTTCATTGTGCAATGGTGATTATCTCGAACCAATCACGGAGTGCAACCATTATGCCATTGGCCAGGAGGGGCCGCAGGTGGACCGTAGTTGATAGCAAGCTCAAGCTCAAGCTCAAGTGAGGCCGATAGAGCAGGATGATGTGGAACTGCTTTAACGAGCGGTGCAGGAGCTAATTCAATGGTTGGTATACGAGACCCATCGTTGGCAAAGCAAAGGTCCAGCATACGACCGTTTTCGTTCACCACGCTGTTGATCTGACGCAAGGTCGCTGTACTCAGGGAGTCTAATATGATGTTCGAAGGTGTCGAAAAGGTAGAACGAGCAGGATCCGGGTACAGAAAGCTACCATGGTTGGAGCACCACTTCAAATCGGGCATATTGAAATCGCCTATGACGAGTATGTCATCATCCGGCGCGCAAGAAGAGCTTACTTTTGAGATGCAGCGTGAAAACGACTCTGCTAGGGCAACATCTCTAGAGCGGTCGGGCGGCAAATACAGTACGCAAACGTACAGTTTCCTATCTCCAAGATCGATGCGGGTCCACACAAGTTCCAAATCGCACCAGGAATTATCGTCGATAAGCTGCGCTGAGAGATTCGACTTGACGGCAATTAGCACTCCGCCTCCACTAGACTTTTTGCTGTTACGGGCACTACGGTCGCAGCGAAACACTGAATAATCAGGGCCGAATATCTGGCCAGATAGTGTGCAGTCATTCAGCCATGTTTCCGTAAAGGCGATGACGTCATAACAGGAACATGAGGTAGCGAGAAGGTAGTCGAACAAGCAGGAATTTATACCACCGACATTCTGGTAGTAAAGGGATATGGAATCGAAAGATTTCGATCCGGATGTCTGTGTGCGATGTACGCTGGAAAAGGGAACATTATCAGGCGCAAGAGATGCATGACTGGGTGAAATGTTTAAATCCGACGGATACTTGCATAGTTAGGCAATTGGAAGTCTCCCCCTGACCCACCTGACCGATACACGAGACTACTTGAAGCAGGAACGAACGCTCGTTAGTGGCCAGGGAAAGAGTACCACCACGCAATTTGATTGCACTTATGTTGCCACCACTTATTTAACCCGATTTCGGATGCACTATAGAGGTAAAGTCGCTTGCTCGGACTTAATTATACACTTTATTGGGGATGAAGTAAAATTCCGTGCTTCGTTGATCAGTTATCAAAGATAGATTTAATTATTTAAAACTGATCAGTTTTAAATATGATATTTGAACCAATCTGGGGTGATTTTTTTGAACAGAAAATTTTGATTTAAATCCTTTAAATTTCTGATGAAACATGAAAACTTTGTTTAAATTTTTTGCACTTAATTTTCAGCATTTAATTTTAATTTTGGTTTATATAAAATTTCAATTTTGATAATAATTTAGTTTTTGGAACGCAATGTTCCTGAAATATCTTAATTTGTGCTGCCAAAAATGAATTTTTGAGCAATTTTCTAGTTTTATTTTGAATAGTTGTAAATAAATTTCCAAAAATAAATATGGATTTGAAACTTTTAATCTGTTTTTTTCTGTATTCATTTAATTACAATAATTCTTTAATTTAAAAAAATAAATTTAGAAAAAATTTCCATTCATTTACATTCAAAATTTCTTCTTTTTTTAGAATTTGTATGATGGTTTTAAGTAGCAAAAAGTTTTAGGCTATTAATTTCCTATTTCATTGATCGTTCATGATAGTGTTATTTTTGCTCACTAAATTTGAAATTCAAATCAATACGACTGGAACCCATTAAATGCTGGTGGTTTTCTAAAGTAACTTTTTTCATTAAAACGAAGATTTTAAACACTTTTCAGTTTTTTAGGAAACTCCTCCTCAGTTTTTGCCAAATAATTCCTCCATTGGCACCACCAGCAATCAGCTGGCTAAATCCGAAATCTTGAAAAAAGAAACATAATTAATTAGTAGGTTAATGTTTCAAGTTTAAATAATGACCAACTTACATCCCATTTGTTACGACGATTCAACCGTAAAAATTCTTCGACGTAGTTTGTACATATATGGCTGAAACCAAATTGATAGAGAAAAGCAACCAAAGTGATTTCACAGACTGATTCGAATAATGTGTAAATTTCGAATCTGCATGGTGTGTAAAAATCACAAACCAGTTTGACAGCTCCATATATTTGCTGATGATGTGTGAAAATTTGTAAAATGTGTAAAATGATTTATCAGTGTTGAAACCCTTCAAAACTTGAGGACCAAAAATAGGAAAAATAAAGTGCGAAATAAGAATAGTATAACTTGTGTTTTTCTACAAAATCAAGTTAATTTTTTCAAATTTACTATGTAAAATTTAGTAATACCTAACCCTTCTATGAAGTATTAAAAAAAAATTTAAGAGATATACCCCTAGTACTAAGAAACTGGACATTTGAGCTATGATACTTTATCAAACCGCTTAACTTCTTCAAAAACATGACAAGAAATGATGAAACACAATTTCAGATTTCTCAATTCTGGACTCATTAAACTTTCTTAACTTTCTTATGTTTCATTTCTGCATCTAAATTGAGGATAAAAATTTCAAGTCCAAATCTTAAAAATGGTTTAAACTTTAAATGTTTTTTTTTTAATTCTTAAACAGTGAGTGTAGAATATGAAAAATCCATCTATGAAAATGAAAAATTCCATGAAAAATTCCAATCGACAATCAATTCCAATGATGATCCAAACTAAAAATCAAGAACAAAGAACTGGGAAGGACTAACTAGAATTTTTTCCGCAAATATCCAGGCCGGGCCAATCCGGGTTATTTTATATTAAAATCTTTCCAAAAATTTGGGAGGTTGGTAAACTCTAAAATTCCTCCTCCCCCCTTTCTTCGTCCATGGTAAGTACCTTATATACATAAATCAAATCAGTTAAAAATTTGAACACTTGGAAGATTGCATCACACCACTTGGTAACCTGTCAAACATTCCAGCTACCCTGTCACACGTGAAATTTCAATACCATTTGCCCAAACTGGGTACATATAGTGCACCACCGATTGCAATTTCGCCCTTCCAGGTCAGCGCACTCGCAAGTAGGTAGTAGGTACCAGTGTGTGAATTCCATAAACCGCACCACAAGAACCACAAAACCAACCAACTGTGTGTAAACCAAGCAACGGCAACGGCACACTGCACTGGCTAAAACCAAACCACTCTTTTCCAGGTGGTGAACTTTGGCTGGCAGATTTACCACAGACTCCCCACCCGTTCGACTTTCCTTTTCACCAAACATGTTTGTTACATATGTACTCAGCCCAATCGAGACATACCCAACCAAACTACTTGTATTTCGGTTTTGGTTGTACAATAGTTAAATATACGTATATGTTCGAATAAAAACGCAGTTACACCTGTCTGCCGGTTGATTTTACAAGCCCAGGAGTCGTTTTCGAATTCGGAACCCCAAAATTTGTGTCTGTGAAAATTCCGGAAACACTCCACTTCGGGTTCCCTTCAGTCGACTCGTCGTTGATGGCGGGCGGCGTTGTTGAGTCAAAATTAGTTATCCTATCGCAAATGCTGAACGTGTAGGTACAATGGCGGAAACAATTAAACACTACTTACATCATTTTCCACTTGCACTCGGTGGTAAAATTTCCTCAAACGCACACACACTCAATCGCACGAAAGGGTGCACCCAAGCAAAATGCTTCATTAGCAGCTTTTCTGTCGCCATGCGATAGGTTAGTTCGAAACATTCCTGCGATATAGGTCCCGGGAATCATTATTTCGTAAGTACCTACTCCTACCTACCTTCAAAGTAGTTCCGGGGAATGTGTTGGTTTTGTGTGGTTCAACCAGGTGATAATTGGAGCAATCAAGCACATTGCCGGAAATATTAACGCTTGATTGGTTTTGATTGGTTTTGATTGGGTCACTCCTAGCTTGGCTGCTGGCAACGACGATTTGCTCATTGATCATGATTGATTTGAGGCAATAAAATTCAATTACCAGCTGCCATAACGCAAAATAGACACATGATGACCAGCCGGAATGATGGCGCTAATGAAGAGCGACATTTTCGAGTGGTGCTGCAGGTGTAAACGTAAACGTATTGCGCTGTCCGGCACTTAGCCCTCATCTATTAAGGTCAAGTTTATGCTAAGAGCAGGATTGACAAAACAGACCCAAGAAGTCCTGTTGAGTTATTTAGAAAAGTTGTCAATAATATTATTAAATTCTTCATTTTAGTTTCATAGTTTTCCATCTCACGACATAACTTGATGCACATAATTCCTCATATGTTATCATTAGGAACGCCCATATAAATTTGGAACATCGCCACACTTGAAAAAAAAAATATTTTTCGTAAATTAATGCTTGAAATGATTTCTTCAAACCATAACAGAGTTCAGAAAAAAATAGGAACTTAGTTACCAAATAATTGTATATCTAAATATTAAAGATTTAGCCTACTAATATCAAATCTAAAAAACTCTGACAAAATATAGCGAAATTAGGCTCACTTACCCTAGCTGAACTGCTGCACTTTTGATCAAATAGTGTCAGTTCTCTGCCGATGATTTTGCTACTGTCCACAGTGTACGAAACTTAAGTTCTAAATGATGGATATTGCAAAACATAGCTTTCCATCTTTTCTTTTTTTTTCGATCATAGTCGTTTTACCATCTTTATGGCATTCGCGACTTTATCAACGTTACAGTTGGCGGACCGTTATTGAAAAACTTATCCGGTACAACTGTGTTCGATGTTTACTTTTGGCCTGAACTCGCGGACATCGGCTCAGGAGACAACAGACTTGCCAACTGAGCTATATCACAAGCCCTCCATCTTTTCTTGTGGTGTTTCTTAATTGAAATTATTTGGTTTTACATATTCGTTGTATTTCACTTTTAACGTAAAGTTGGCTGAAAACACCTTTTTTTATTCTAATCTGTTTTGTTGATGTCCACGTTTTTACAATCTTTATAAAAAATCAGCCTAAACCATATTCCAATAATGTTCCTCACTTATGATATATTCTAAATATTTAATGAAACAGATTCTACCCTTGAACTTCTAAAATAAACCTTGGAACTAGTTAGTAATCTGCATGTAGCTCCTCAGTATTAGTTTATATTTCCATTCCCTTCAAAAATTAAATTCGTGCACCTGCTTTTTTATCCCTTAAATCTGCTCAGTTTGCCTTCATTAGATTGAAGAAAGATAAAGTTTCACAAAAAAAAACACCTCCGCTCTACAATGGAAATCCTGTGACGAACTGTACCGAAGATTAATTAGTTGAAACTGCCAACTTTAACGGCAAAGTAGAGCAATTAATTTCAATTCAACATTATCTCGGGCAGCGCTTTTTTTTGGTTGGATTTTATTCTTTGGAACAAACCTCATTTGCAAGTGTAGGTGCAAACTGCACGAAGCTAGGAGATAAAATCAGACGGCGAACTTAGGGAGGAAAATTTTTCTTAGTGTTTTTTTGCTTTGCGCTACCGGAGCAAGAAATTAATCTCTTCGTCAGGCGTGAAGGCATTTGCAAATGAGTTAAGCCAAATGGCAGCACAACTTTTCTTATTAGCAAGTTTGGCTAAAGCTTTTCAGTTAAAGACTGAAGAAAAACATCGAACTTTTAGATAAGCTTTCAAGCATAGATTTTTTAAATGCTTTCACGGAGGCTTATAACTGATTTATTATAATCCAGAAAACCATTAACGTTACATTTTCTCAGTTAAATGAAATGGAAACATTTTCGTAATTAGCGTTTTTTTCTGTGCCAGAATGAAACTCTAAGAATTCCAGAATGTATAATATCATTTTTCCCATATAACCGGAACCTGTGTAAACAACCCACAATAACATCAATGCCAATCAGCAGAATGAAAAATTTAAACAAGCTGCATAAAAATTATAAATGATCCTTGAGCGAGGGCCATTCGTGCGAGTTTGGTTGCTCTCCGAAATTAATTTCCAACAATAAACACCATTTGTTCCGGGACGAAAACAATAGAATTCGGATCCATTCAGCACACAATCCGTACTATTGATTCGGAAATGGGAAAATGGGTGGACGAGAAAAAATCAACTTCGGCCATCATTCAGGAATTATGCACACAAAGCACCAACAATCGATTCCCGTTCGCTTGGCTAACAATTCCGAGAGTTCAATTAGCCGTGAATATAAATGGCTCATTTACGATGACGAGAGAGCGAATGGTTTAATTGATCGATGGATGGCAGTGGGACAGTGTTACGTTACAATTTGATATTACTTATAGAGCCACTATGGAAAATCAAGCTCATCTAGTCCGTTTTTAGGATTCGAAGATTGAATTTAGTGTTCCGTTCTTTCTTAGGTCTCCTACGAATGAAAATATTTGAACAATATAAACAATATAAACAATTTTTTTGAATTATCTTCAAACTACACTAGATGAATTTTACCATTCTCCATACAAATGTTCTTCAATGATTCAGCAAATGGTTCCTGTGTAGTGGTCTTGTTTCATCAACATCATCTATTGGTCTTAACATAGATAACCTTCTTAGGGCTTAAATGCAACCATATGTCTTGTGCGCTTATTAAATTTTCTGGTCTGCTTCTTCGTTTCCTAGGATACGCAGTGGCCTGGAATAACGAGCCTATAGTAAAAAAGAAATAAAATGTCATGATTGGAATTTTCGATATTCTGTAAGTGTCATTCCAAACAAGCAAAAGGCATGTCAAACTCAAAATTTTAGAAATGCTAAAGCGGAAGTATTGTTATCATTTGAATGAAAAAAATTGCGCCAGTTTTTTTTTTATTTTACGGCTAATGTTAACAAATTAGATAAGCAAATCCTAGCTAAATTATTTCTTTTCAATTTCTAACACAGTAAATAAGAAGCAGTAATGAAGTAATCGAATGTTGATCAACTTTGTCCGTTCATTCTAAACAACAGTAACAAGAAGTTTTATTAATGGCCAAAGCCGGATTAAGCCATCGGGAGGCCCGGGGCAATTTTTCTCGGGGGGCCCCTATGTTTCGATTTTTTTTTTTCAAATGATATCCCAGAGAATACAAAACATTGTATACGTGTTAAAGAACTGGATATGAGCTCAATTTACAGCCTTAAAGTTGCCATGTTGTCTGCGCAGAAGATAGTTTCTAGTACCTTCAAATAAAAATTATTAATTAATCAGGTGCAAACACTGCGGAAGAGTTAAGACAATTTGAAACAATGAAAGCTTTGATTTGAGCTGCAAAATGCTGAATTTAATTCTCTTTTTTTAATATCCTTATCACCAACTAAAATTCTATGATTTAGAAAAATTACTTAACAGATATTTTAAATGATTTTCATTTCATCATTGATTATCTGGTTGGATTTATCGAGAAATATTTACCTCATGACAATTGATAAGTATCATGAAGATTTGAAACATTGAATACAAAATTAAAAAAAAACAAAATAATTGAATTGAAATTCCATAGAGATACAGATATAAGAGTTTAAGAATTCAAAACTTTTAATCAGGTAATTTTCAGATCCAAAATTCAGTGTCTCAAATCTAAATCGTAATTTCAAATCAAGTTTTGAGAAACAAAACATGAATTAAATAAAAAAAGAGATTAAAAGTTACATTCAGAGCCAAAGCAGAAATTGAATCTGGAAAAAGATAAGATTAAAAAAATTTAAATATTCATGTTAGGAGAATCTATCAATGATATTTGCAACTTAACTATGAGATCATTTTTATATTAATTCGAGAATGATCATTTGGAAAATGATGTGCTGACTTCAGGATATTGACTCCAGTAGATGATAAAATTTTGGGTAAATCATTTGAAAATGTTTCAATATGAATTTTAAGTCTAAGACCGAAATTGAGATAGAAATTCAATAAAGAAACTCTGTACTGTTGATTGGTCTAATTTCGACAACTACAGTTTTTTTTTTAAGATTTTGTTTTCAAAAATTGGGAGGGAAAAGGGTTGAAAATTTATAAACCAACGGAAATTTCAATAATAATGATCGAAAAGTGAAAAGTTATAATAGTAATACCCGGTATTCACCCGTATTCTGCGCGGGTAAGATTCTGAAATGCTTTTCATAAAGTTTCTTTATTCTCTCTTAGCACAGTGAGCCAGTTTTGGCGAAATAAACTGCTAGTTTAGTGCAGTAAGCATTACTTGGAAAGTTCAAATAATAATAAACATAATCATTGTGCAAGACGTTTGTATGCAATGAAAATGAGGAAATGTTTTTTTTTAACTTTTCCTGTTCTATACAGAATATCCCGACTGACATGTTTAGATAAAAAAATATAATTTGAGGTGTTTTGCCTCATATTCTTCTTAATTTTTGTTTCGAATTCGGTTCGCATTATTTTTGTCCAGATTTTGAGTTGAAATTTTTAAAATTCAATACTGAGATTTTGAAATTCTTAGCTCGCAAAATGCAGGAGAACTTCTTCACTGCTAACTCTAGGGGCCCCCCTTAACTTATGCAAGAGAAAAACTATTCTAGATATTATTTCCCGGGGGCCCCTTTAGTTGTTATATTTCAAATTGTCATTCCAATTTTCTAGTTTTTTCATAGATTTGTAGAAATTGAAGTAGGGTAAATGAGCCTAATTTCGCTATATTTTGTCAGAGGTTTTTAGATTTGATATTATTGCGCCGAATCTTTAATACTTAGATATACAATTTTTTTTGTAACTAAATTCCAAATTTTTTTCTGAACTCTGTTTTGGTTTGAAATTATAATTTCAAGCCTTAATTTACGAAAAATATCATGTTTTATAAAGTGTGTCGATGTTCCTAATATGGCACTAATTGTTCCTAATGTTAACATATGGGTGTTCCTAATGTTAACATATGAGGAAAAATGTATTCGCGTACCCAAATATTACACTTTTTTGTTTCTGATTTTGCATATGGGTCTGTTTTTTTAATACTTTAAAAAGAAAAATATTAAAACTCACCTTTTTATAAATATAACAACTTTTTGGAATATGAATAGGGAAATAAGAACTATTTAGATCCTACACAATATTCCTTTACACTAGTTTTGAAGAAAATAGTGAATATTGAGCTCATTTAAATTCAAAACCTTACCTTTTCCAATGGATACATTTATTATATTTCAAAAAGTAGAAAATTCATTGTAATGGATACAAATAAGTTCAGTTAAACAGAGCATCATGCAACAGCATTGTTAGATGCAACATTTGGGTACCACAAAACTTATTTAACTTTTATTTTTATATAATTGATTAAAATTATCATTTAATGATAAAAAAAAACGATGATGCCATAGTTTCTCACATCGTGAGAGAGTTTTTTGAAGTTTTTGAATCTCTTTTGAATTCGAAACATCGAAATTTTTACATTTTTGATGCCGTAAAAAAACTTTACACAATGGGACGGATTGACTTAGTGATATTACCTACAAATTTTATATGGAACTTATTACAACCAACAATGTTGGTGTATGAATATTTTTCGAACAATCATTTAATTTTCTAAAATAAATATTTTTAAAATTCCGTTACCAGTCTGGGCTAAAATGCATCGACATGCAAATCAATGATTCACAGTTTAAATCTTGTTGAATATGACGTAGAATTTTTGTAGTAATATTTATCTCTAAATGCATCAGCACCCTTCTGCTTTCTTTTAAAAGAAAAATATAAACTTTAATTCTAACAAAATCTTAAATAACTGCAGATCGTGCTTTATGCGTAACGACATCTCAAATATGTCAAAAACTTTTCAAATTTTTTTGCTTGATTTTTCATTTAGAACAAAGGTTTTTGCAACTTAGATACCCCTTTTTATTAGTAGGGTGAAAATCGCATGTTGTGTAAATTTAAAAATAACTAGTGAAACCAATTTTTTTTCTGACTACGTTAATTTGATGTCCCATTAACCTTAAAACTTTTGATGTACAAACGGTAGGATTATCAGTGGACATTAGGGTTTAAGAAGCAATTGAAGTTGAAAAGTGTTACATGATGCCCCAAAAGACGGTATACAACGTATTTTATTGAGATTTTTTTTTTAATTTTTCCTTTCGATTCTGTTCTCGTTAAAAAGCTCTCTGTAACTTGATGGTTTCCTTCTCTGTCGCGAAAGGTGCGTTCCTTACAACCTAGCAAAAATATTTTTTCAACATTTCAAGCTTTGAGATATACTGAAGTAAAAAAAATCATGTTTTATTAGCTCAAAACAGTTTATTTTAACAGATCGTTGAAAATTATGTCAAAACACAATTCTTCCAATCAAATTTATTTCAAATACATTCTATGACTTTGATATAGTTTGGAAAACTTTGACTATGTCCACAATTAGGAACACATTGAAAATAGTGTTCCTAATTGTGGACATATGCTTTTTTTAGTTTTTACACGTACAAAACATCGTTCTAACATACTTATTACTTAAATCATGATAAAAAACAATCCGACAAAAAATTTCAAAAAAATCGGTTGACAAATTCAGCTTTAATCTTCTATTTCTAAACAGGTGTTTTTTAAGAAATTTGCTAACAATTTCATTCAATTTGGACATACTTGGAAACAATCCGGATTTTACGAAAAATCTTCTGAATTAGAAAGCTAATTTGTTTGTAAAATTAAAGTTTACATGATCCTTTACATTATCATTTTTTTGATAATTGTGATAAATTAAAAATAACGTCAAAAGCAGGTAAAATCGAACAGTATGTTAACATTAGGTACACATGCCACATTAGGAACACTTACCCTAGTATGATTAAAGGAATGTTAAAACTTTTTTCGGAGGGCCCCCTGAGCCGGGGCAATTGCCCCTTTTGCCCCGGTTTCTCCGTTTAAGAGATGAACTGATTTTTCATTGAAGATTTTAATGCTTTCAGTTACATCCAATTTAAGCGAATTACTATTCAAAGACCGAATCAGCAAGACATTTCCTCGATCAATAGAGATCTCTATTGATCGAGGTAATGTCTGAATATAAACCTGATTAATTTCAAAGAATATAATTTATAACTTGAAAACTTACCACGCAATCTCTCTCTTCATGATTCACCGGACAAAAAATAGCGCTTTGAATTTTACAACATCTAAAACAACCCGTTTTGATGAGAATAGAGCTTTTCGAAATAAAGGGTAATATTGATCCGATAAAATGACCCGTTATTTGACAGATCGCGGAGGTTTTCAATAACGGGTCAATATTACGCTTTAAAGGGGTAGCCAAAAGTCAGCGTGTAGGTCCGAACACCTCTGCCCCAGTTCTATTTCCATTTTAAGAATTTTATCGACCCGGAAGGGACCGTAGGCCCACACGTCCCTATCGCTGATAGTTACATTGTATGGTACCAAAGTTAACGATTTGATAGAGTTCTTATCCATATATCCAATACGGGCTTACTCTTGGAAAATGTCCTTATTTTTAAATATCAAAAATTTATCAATAAATGCCTATGAAAATAGCACTATAATTGTTCTTAAACAAAGCAGAAAAGTTGTTCTTTCACTTTAAATAACCCGTTTGCTTCTAAATGCTTTTTGGTATCATCAGGAGAGCTGAATGTTTGCGAACCTTGGCAAAATAGATATTTTAAGATTTTGAAATTAGATTTTTTACTTACAGAAGAAAAAAAATCAAAGACAAACCAAAGTTTTCCTATTTGACACTCAACTAATGATACTCAACAAACGTAGAAAACAGTTTTCAAAAATTCAAATTAAAAACTGAGTTCATAATAATAATGTGGAACAGTTTATTGTTGGTCAAATTTATCCCGGTGATCAAAGTTACCCCGTTTTACGGTATGTCTAAATTGAAAACGAGTTCCGTCTAGTCATCGTCCTTTATAATAAGTGAATTTATTTTAAACTAGCTGACCCGGTGTGCTTTGCTACACCTTCCAAAAATAAATATAATTTGTAAAAATTTATTCAAATTTAGATTTTTGTAAGAATGTTTTTAAAACACAGCTCATCATAGTACAGAACCAACAACTTTGAAATGAGAGCTGCAGCTGCAGTTCCGAATTGCAATTTAAAGATGGTATATATCATTTACTGAAACTTGATCTCTTAATTTGTTTTTCAAGATCTGAAATTTGTACTCCGATTTCAAAGCTTCAAAATGACTTAAAAAATTATGAAAAATATTTTTAATTACCATTTCAACCAGCTTTTTTCACCATTCTCGCCCCTCAAAGCAGTTAGAATATCTATTCTATTTGCGCCAAAATTATGTTAAAAAATGTTCCGCCATATGCCAAACTCGTGGACATGAGACATTACAGCTTGAAGTTTTCCCAAACAGCACTTGTTATGGTATGAAAATTATCGATTTTATACAGTGCAAATTCCTTTTTTTCAATAAACTTATTTAAGCAATAAATATAAGTACCTATTTTAAAAAATATTAGTTGCATCACTAAATAAATTTTGAGCGTTTTTTATTTTCTCTTTGAAAGTCAAATATTCAAAAATGTTTGCAAAAACAAATTTCTAAGTAAACATTTGTCCCGTATGTTGGGGCAAGTGGAAATGCAAAGCTTATTTTCAGATGCGTCAGAGTAATGGCTTTAAAATGGATTTAATACGTATTTTTGTTTGTTTGTTTTATCAAGTTTCATTGATATATCTGCAGTATTTCTGCAGTATAAATTTATGTTTGTTACTCCACTTTTAACGAATGCTGTTCGAAGCAAATGACCTTCATTTACAAAGACGTTTATGAATTTTTTTTTTTTTTTTTTTATGAGATAGAGGAAAGCCCGCGGGAGTGTAATTCTTTCCTGAATTCCTTCTCCCGTAGGCACAAAACCTCCTCTCCATTTATTTTCATATTTTTTTTTTCATTTTTTCAATAATCAATTGACAATTCATTTACAATGATTTGATTGCACTTCGATTCACAATTTTATCACTTCCACTGTTTTAAATTTTATTTGAATATTGTTTTTTTTATGTACTGCAACGTTGGTGGCGATGCTGGTGGGGGTGGTTGTGGCGGTGGTGGTGGCTGTAGGGCGGTGGCTGGCGGTAGCGGCGGTGGTGGCGGTTGTGGCGGTGGTGGCGGAAATGATAAAGCAAACATTTGGTTTCGGGGTTAAATACAGCGTGTGATAAGAATAATTGGGCAAAACTTTGAACTTAGGATGAGGAGGACGAATGAGCATCCCCAGTGAGAAAATACTCTTTTGAGGGGATGCTTTCGACGAGATTTTCTAGTTACTGGACATGGCGTTGGGGGCTAAGGCGAAGTCGTTTGACTTCTAATATGAACTTTTACAAGTTTTTTAAATCTTGTTATGCTGTTTTCTGATTTAATGTGAAGTGGAAGGGCGTTATACCGAGAGATACCAAAGTTTGAGAAACTTTGTTTAGCCTTTTCTGTATTCATTCTTCGAATTTGGAGGTTTCCTTGACCTCTTGTTTGGTATCCATGCGCTAGTGTCGGGAACTGAAGGTTTTTGTGTGCTCTGGGGTTATCGAGAAAGTTTTTCATCTGAACTAGTGTCTGCACTTCTCTCAATTGTTTGATGGTGAAAATAGATGCTGCTGAGTTTTGGAATAGCTGATTTGTTGGGTATAGCCGTGGTTTACTGTATACTATTTTCAAGCATCTGTTTTGAATTGTTTGTAACTGCTTCAGTTTGGATTTTGACGCACTTCCCCATATGGCAATCATATACTGCAATTTCGATTGCACATAGGCATGATACATAGTTATCATTTGCTTGGTAGGTAGAAACTTTCTAATCCTCCAGAACAATCCGCAAGTAGCACTCAACTCTTTTTTCAGGTTATCGATATGATCGACCCATTTGAGCTTATCATCAATGGTTAAACCTAAGTACTTATAGTGAGTCGTTTTTTCGATAGTTGTGAAATCGACGACTAGACTCGGTATTATCTGAGCTGTATTAGAACGAGGTGCTTTGAATAAGGTGTATTTTGTTTTGAGGAGATTGAGCGACAGAAGATTTTCAGAAAAATATTCTCCTAATGTCTTCAAATCGAAACGCATATCACGAATTATTTGATCATTGCTTTCACCAATGTACAGCAATGATGTGTCGTCAGCAAAAAGGCGAGATTTTCCACGGAGATCGAGATTCGGCAAGTCGTTGATATAAATCAAGAATAACAGTGGACCCAAGTTGCTACCCTGTGGAACACCAACTGTTAGTGGACGTAGTTGACTGGTGACGTTATTGGCTATCACATATTGGGTACGATCAACAAGATAGCTTTCCAGAAGTCTGTTTGCAGCTCCTCTGATACCGTATACATCCAGTTTTCTCAACAAGATTTCGTGGTCAATTGTGTCGAAAGCTTTTTTGAGATCTAGATAGAGTATTCCCACAGATTTTTTAACATCCATTGCGTTTATTATGTCATCAATAAGTTCGCAATTTTTAATATCCGCTTCAGTTTCAATATTCGGTATTCCTTCTGGTCTTTCCAACATATTGAATAATTTTGAAGATGAATTTCTTAAAAGTTCAAAGTTTGTAATTTTTTATTTTCATTTTCATTTTTTTTCTAACAGAGAAAAGTTTAACGTTTGAACATGCTCTAGTGTTCCTTGAAAGATAATTCTCTTGGAAAATGAATTCCCTTACTTTTGGTCAATAAAAATCAGTTTATTTTACTGATACCTTTCACATATGCGTCAGTCCTATCTTATCTAATTTAAAGAAAAGGCTCTTGATCAGTTCATGTGTTGGATCTGATTTTTTTATCCTCTTTAAATTCAAATGGCGCTTGTGAAAACTTCAGTTAAGTACATTTTTACATGTTCAACTAAATGTTTCCGAACTACTTCTGTAAAAAACATCTTATGCATATTTCTGTTATCATTATGATTCAAAAATAACCTTGTAGGTGAAATGGGTTGAAAAATTATATGTTAACTTTTTACGTTCTGTATTATTTTTTTCAATTATCCGCAAAGTGTCATACCATTATTTCATTAGCACCAGAACTAAATTTATGTTTTTAAGACATCAAATGCTACCTACATTAACACAAACTAAATATGGAAGTATTTTTGCAAACCTTTTAATTAGATTTCATTCAATTGATAAAATACCAATCCGTGTCACATCTAGGCGTCTTTTATTTCCACGTGCTGTGTACAATAAAGCAAGAAAAAAACATCTAGGTTGCATATCGCCCCCACTTGCATAAGAAATATAGGTACTTGGTTGAGAAAGAGGCGCCTAATTGTTTAATTTTTCCCGCGATCAACGAACAATATGCTTTGGTTACTATCCTTTTGCGACGACGTTTGCTCGCCCATGGAGACGAAAAACAAACCCCTCAAAGAAAAGAAAATCTCTAAAAATGAATGCCATGACTTTTCAATTTCAGATTTTGTAAATGTAGGTATATGTTTTATTCGATCGGCAAATGTCAATCTGGGTCACATCTAAGCGTAATTCATAACCATGTGCTGTACAAATGAGCTAGAAACCAAGAAAAAAAAAATCACATACTTCATATCGCCACCACTTGCATTGAAAATATGCTTGGTTGAGAAATACGCGCCAAAAGTTTCCCACTGATCAGTATGCTATGCCATGGTTACTATCCTCTCGCGACGTTGGCTCGCGACGCCTCGACCATGGAGACGAAAAACAAACCGCCCAAAGGAAAAAAAAAATCTCGAGAAAATGGATGCCATGACTTTAATTCGTTTCGAAAAACTACAAATTTTGTATGGGAGCCCCCCCTCCTTCAAGTCGGAGCGGTTTGAAAGTAATTCAGAAACCATCCCCGGCCCCAAAAACTCTCACATACCAAGTTTCACATTGATCGGTTCGGTAGTTTTCGAGTCTATAGGGAAAAGACAGACAGACAAACATTCATTTTTATATATGTAGATATCTTCAGGATTCTTAGGTGTCCTGTAAAATCCCCCTCATAGAGAGTTTTGTTTTTGGAGAGCCTCAAGGCACTACGTTCTGCTTCTAATACAATAAATTGATGTAGTGGCAGAATTTTTTTTATAGCTAGGGTTACTATTCTTTGAAGCTTCGCTAGTTTCTTCCGGGCCGTAGCTTGCTCAGTTTTAGTCCACCATACTAATGAGTCATACAAAAATCTGTGTCTAACTTATAACTGTAAATATCCAATGTATAATTTTCGGCCTTAGTCCCCATTTATTCCCTACTCCTTTGAGGCAGACACATAGAGCTGTTGTAGCCTTGGCTATTACATGCTCTTTCTGCGGATTCCATGATAGCTTCGAATCTAGTATAATGCCTAAATATTTCTCCTATGGTTCGAAATTTAGAACTTCCCCATCTAATGTTAGAGGTTTTAGTGCAGTATTTCGTCTCATAGTGAATGCTATCACAGTAGTTTTGGAAGGGTTAATGTTCAGTCCCTCTTCCCTGCACCAGAATAGTGCGTGGCATGCTCGGTAGTAAACTTGAATTTCACATTCTCTGGAACATCCTTAGCCTTCATGGGTGAAATATTCGATCCTTACGTGAATTGTACACCGGACCAATCGAAAATAGTTACTCGTCAGAGAACACGATGATGAGCTGCTGTTTCTTTAACTCAGACAGAAATCGCTTCGAGCGCTCAACTCGCAGTTCTTTAATAATATGCCCCATATACAAGACCCAGATAACCAGAAATCGTAAAGTAGTGATCATTGTAGATTGTATAAGCATCCAGTTTAGATTGGAATTGTATTGACATCATGTTGTAGCTGAATCAAGTTATATTTTATCGTTTATGGTTTGTATAGTTCATTATATACGATAACATTTTGTAATTCGTATAGAAAGATCAATAAAGTTGTTTTGAATCGCAATAAAATTGTGTAAAGCTCAATATCTAATCCCACTGTACATTTAAGCAATCCTTCATGCTTGCGATCTATGATGACATATTATTTCCATGAAAGGTCTAACAGTAAACAGAACATCGTATAATAGAATTTGAACAATCTATTCGTACTTGTCATTCAAAGTCGCTTATTGAGATAAACTTAATCGGTAAATAATTGTTAATAATGCAATTCCTATGCTAAGTAATATCGTAATCATCTTATGTAAACAATTGCAAAAATATAAAAAAACTTGACTTATTTTGTTGTAAAAACGAAGGCAGTTTTAATTAAGAAAAAAAAATATAAAAATGAAAAAAGTGGCACATACAGTCGGCGTTTGCTAAAACAAAGGGGACGCTTCAAAAAATCCTGTTCTGTGATAAATTATTCCATAAAATCAGATGCTGCTTCTAAGACATTTCCGACAGAAAAAGATTCACTGTTGTCCCACAAAGTGTCCCATGGCCTCTATGCATTGCAGATTGTCGAATCGCTTGACAGTACAGTAAATAGCTAGCTAAGATCGCACAGCGCTGAATACTATTATTGATTGTAATAGAATCGTCTATATGATAGGTTAAAGTTGTATATCAATAACGGCATCTATAAATAGATTTGGAGTCCAAAATGATGCAGTCAGTAATATTTTATACGATTAACTGATTTTTAAACGAAACTCTCAACTGTACATGAACAAATTTGCTTGTTTGTATCAACATGAAATGACGCCGAGGAAATATCGAGGGACAGGGATTGGAACGTTGTGAGTTCGAGACTGAGAGAAAAGAGGCACATAAATTTGTATATGGATCAATTTTTTTTCGCAGTAAACATTAAATTCTATTGTATTTATGTTCACGGCGATTCATAGTAAAATCGTTATAAGGGAAAAATATAATTGCTTTGGGATACAGTAACAATAAATTGTATTAAATGGTGAAGAAAGTTGTACAAACCTAAGGCTACCTGCAAAAGTAAGTTGTAATCAAATAGTAAGACAGGCTATAGAAAGTTGTAAGTTGTACAATCCTAAGATTTTCTGCAAAGTAAAGTTGCTATCTAATTGTTGAAAACGCTATACAAAATTTTATATTTTCAAGGTGAGCAAAATTTGGTCCGTATATTGCCTCCACTTTGGTACGTATAGGCTCATATAGAATATTCTATTCAACTTTTTCAGATTGTACAAAAGTGTGTATATCTCAGAAACAACTGAAATATACAGACCAAAATGTTCACTGGCGAGGGGCGACAAATTGTACTGTGAGAACCACCGAGCGATGCTATCTACAAAGAGTTGTCCTGAATCCTACTCTACCGTCTAACGCCACAAGCAAACGGATTTGTGAGAATCAGATCGATCATCATATTACGGCAAATCCTACAAAAATGCCGTGAAAACCAAGTCTCTACGCACCATCTATTCATCGACTTCAAAGCAGCATATGACACGATTTACCGCGACGAGCTAAGGAAAATTGTGGACGTGAGCGGCCTTTCCGGGAAGCTGATCAGACTGATCAAAGCGACGATGGATGGAACGCAGTGCTGTGTGCGGCCCAAAAATTAACAAAAAACTGCTGCAAATGTAATCAAAACCACTTTGAAATTTGAATTTCCCATATAAAGGGTGATACGGTCAAAATTTGGTCAAGGAAAAACGCGTGTAAATCGGTGAAATCGTTTATTTAAAAAAATCAATTTAAATTTCTTTTCCAAGTTTAATAAGTACAAAATTCTGGAAAAATATTCAGTTAGGCTTCCACTTTTCCAAATCGAATTGCCGGGCCTTACGCTTAACCCCTGCCATCAGATTTTGTACTGTCACCTTGTCCACCTTCTTCGCCGCAGAAAGCCAGTTTGCCTTGAACTGCTGCTCGTCCTTAGCAGTTTTTTAAACCTTTTTTAGGTTCCGTTTGACAATAGCCCAGTATTTCTCAATTGGGCGGAGCTCTGGCGTGTTGGGAGGGTTCTTGTCCTTGGGAACCACCTGCACTTTGTTGGCGGCGTACCACTCCATGGCCTTTTTACCGTAATGGCAAGATGCCAAATCCGGCCAAAACAGTACGGAACAACCGTGTTTCTCCAGGAAAGGCAGCAGACGTTTATTCAAACACTCTTTCACATAAATTTCTTGGTTGACAGTCCCGGAAGCCATGAAAATGCTGCTTTTCAAGCCACAGGTACAGTTGGCTTGCCGAACCAGATATTTCTTCGCGAACTTTGACAGTTTCATGTGCTTGAAAATATCTGCTACCTTTCCCCTTCCTTTTTTGCCGTAGAAAACTCCTGTCCCGGAAGCTGCTTGTAGTCGGCTTTGACGTAGGTTTCGTCGTCCATTACCACGCAGTCAAACTTCGTCAGCATCGTCGTGTACAGCCTCCGGGATCGCGCTTTGGTCGTCGTATTTTGTTTATCATCGCGATTTGGAGTCACTACCTTCTTGTAAGTCGATAGTCCGGTTCGTTTTTTGCTCGATGCACGGTTGTAGACGATACACCCAGCTTTTTAGCGGCATCTCGGAGAGAGAGGTTAGGGTTTCGCTTGAAACTACCGGAAACTCTCTTTGTCGTCTCAGCGGCTTCCGGTTTTAGATTTCCCCCCGATCCAGACTTCCTGGCTTTCGACAAACGTTCCCCAATTACTTTATTTACATTTGTAACGGTTGATTTGGCAACTTTTAGCGATTTTGCCAGCTTTGCGTGCGAGTAGCTGGGATGTTCGCGATGCGCGAGCAAAATTTTAATACGCTGCTCTTCTTCCTCGGAAGGCATTTTGACAACTGAAGAGTGAATTCCAAAATCAAAATAGGAGCAACAATCTACACACACACCTGCAAAATGAGGGGTGTTCAGGTTTTTTAAATGCAAAATTGAAAGAAATACATCAAGTTGATATTGACCAAATTGTGACCGTATCACCCTTTAGAATATGTTATCCAGGCTACAAATATTCTAAATGGAAAGTAAATGCGAATAGCTTAGGTCGGTTTTTGTATTTTATCGTAATAAAACTTTTTGTTTCATACAACGTAGTGAAAGCTCACGCGAGAATGATTGGTTCACATTGATACACTCAGGCAAATTCTTATTATAATTTTCATAAGATGCATCTTATGAACCGCTTTTTAGAGTTTAGAATAATTTTTCATAAGAGTCTTATGAAATTCTTTCAATTTTCATACGATGATCTTAATGTGAGCGTTTGATTTTGAAATACATTTTTTGTTTACTTTTCAGCTAGCTGATCGGCAAAAAACACAAGGTCGAAGATTGGGATGCGACAAAAAAAACTTTGATGGAAGCATCTGTTGATGCACTGCTGATGGTGACCATAAATGATTTAATTTCAAACAAATTTGGCAAACAATAAAGAGAATGTTTTCAGCATGAAATATCTAAAACTATTCTTATTAGAAAGTGATTTACTTTTTCCATAAGAACCTCTTATGGAAAGCAACAACCTCTCATTGCAGTAGGCGTTCATCTTCAGAACTCATTCGCGTCATTAGACAATCTTATGAATTTCAATGATTTTTCTTATGGCGCCACTTCATAAGAGAATCTTATGGCTTACATAATAGTATTTTTCTGAGTGTACCAATGGATTTGAGATCGAAGCTCTAACATTTAGAAACATCATCTAAGTTTGTTAGGTTTAAATACCGATGGAACAATTGTCATTCATGCAATGTTTCATCAATCGTTTTTCAGCGGAATTTCATACCCCCGAGTGGTAATTTATGCAAGCACTTAAAAGTGTCATTTCAAAAGCCTCATTCTAGTTTGATGGCAATCAACGCCCACTAACTCTAACGTACGCATAAATTGTTTGATTGGTGCGTGCGTGGGGGTTGCAAATGTAAATAAATAATTAGGTTCAGCTCGATCGACGGCTTCAAAACAACAGAAAAATTCACAGGATTTGTGAGGGTGGGGCGTGGCGGTAGAAAATGTTCAAATAATGATAGAGCGCGTTCGGTTACAAAAAGCTTCTGCTTAGCAATAAAACAATTGTAATTTTTAATTTGATCCATTCGGGCAATTACAGGAAACCCGTTACGCCCTGTTTGCTGTCTATTGTAGAGTATTTTTTCGTCAATTTCACCCAAAGCTATTTAGGAAAAACAAACGAGCATAATTGCACTCTAATGAAAATGATGCAGCTTTATGATTTTTTGCCTCCCGTCCTCCTGCTAATTACTGAGGTCCTTTTGAAAATAGAATACGGGCTTGGTGGGTGGAGAGAAAAATAACAACAGCAAAAAAATAAATAGGATCCATTCGAAACGGGATCCGAGGTAGTAAAATGTCAGTGGGAAAATTGTTTTATGAGTACACTTAGTTGCGCCATGTGGTCGGCGGTTGGCTGGTGGCGGATAATTATTTGATGAAAGCATTATGTCAGTTTGAATTTTCATCCCTAGCGACCCAATTCCGTCACCGGAGCTTGGAGGAGGATGAGAGTTGAAGTGCTCGGTGATGATTGTATGAATGGATAGAGGTAATCTCAATTTATGAACACTGGCTTGTTGTAGATAGGAAGGTGAGGTGAGTTGGGTATATATGAACAAATTTATCCGTCCGCTCTGTTGTGGCTTTTGCAATTTACGAGCATAAGGCAGTTAGTGCATATGTTTGTTTAAACTTTTATGTTTATGGTCGGATTCTGTTTATGGGGTATCCTTTCAATTAACAATGCTGGTGTAATGGCTTATTGCTTAATGCTATGACATTATGCAGCGCGAAGTCTAGCCAAGCTTTCTGGGAGATAAACAGGAAACAAAATGAATTTATGATCTTTGTAGATTTAAAAAAAAATCCACCGGATTAATAATAAATGTTGATGATTATTGATTTATGAGTTTTGAGTACTAGTCGCAAAATTTGAAAATCTTTACTGCTTGTAGTCTTTTGGGATTAAAATTTTACATTTACAAAAAATGTGTACGTTAGCCACATCGTCTGAAATTTGGTTCAAACTATGTTTTTTTTTTTAATAAATTTTTCTACCATCAACATTCGAGGTACGTTTCATGTTGGATGAATAACAAATTCCACAAAATCCACATTTCAGATTGTTTTGCTAAGATTTCAGAAAAAATAATCTACATTTTTTCTAGAATCCATTCAAAGGTGCAGTTTTCCCAGATGTTGTAGATTTAGGATGATAGTTTTTGGAATATTTATTTCTTGACTTTGTTACAACATACACAGAATGTATAGACCTGCCTATACGAATGGGTTGGAATTAGAAATGTTGAATGAAATAAGCACATAGTAAATGCAAGGTTAATGTAGTAAATGATTTCACAAATGAATTTCATCGGATCTTTTAGCTTTGCAAGTTATAACACTTTTATTTGGAACATTCCGCAACATTTTTTTCTCTTCAACTAAATTTGAACAACAGCTTATTTATTTTCAAATGAACGCAATTGAAAGAAGCGTGGGATAATGGGATTTAAAATATTGATCACACTAGTCAAAACTGTCTCCTGATCATATTTTTTCACTCAAATCCTCAAACCGAAATTGTTTTGCTAGGATGCAGAGGTGACCTCGGTCCTAATGCAAGAAATTATTCGTTCAATCCTTTCTCTCTTCCAACCTATCAATTGACTTCTAGGACGTGGCCGGCGCCGTTATTGATGATTTAAAGAGAGAGCATCAGTTTTGTACACTGAGAATGGTCTGCTAATACTAAGTACCAGTCAAGATAAATTCTTAAAATTAATTTAATTGAAAAAAATCGAAACCATGCATAGCCATGTATAGAAACCGGAAAAAAAATTCTCAAAGCTAAATGATGAAGCATTTTGGATTTCATGGTTAAAGTGAGTAGTCAATCAAGCTGAGCTTAGCTTAACTTTATTGACTTCGCTATAAATTTGCTAAGAGGAATTTAGTCTAATGTGCCACCATCTAAAAAATATTGCATTGAATTAATCAAATAAGAAAGCTACAGAGCTAATTGTATTCATTGAACTTTATCAAAATTAAAGATGTAGCACGAAAACTTTTCTTACACTATTTTATCTTAGTAAAAAAAGTCAAAAGGAATACATAAAACTAGGTTGAAATGTTTGAAAACAGAGTTTTTGTTCCGTCACCACGTCACGACTACATAGCGCTGAATTAGCAAGGTGAATTGTTAACTTCCTAAGTAAAAATACATAATTTCTAACAGTGTACTATGGGTTTTTGTGGTCTGCTACAGGCCCGTGCGAAGGACCCGTCCATGTGGGGGGGAGGGAATGAGAACCCACCAGTGGCTGATAGGTCTTTCGACCCGTGTCGGTACGGGAAGTCTCGATCGCACATTAAAAAATTGTTCATGCTAAACTCATTAACAATAATTGCAGCACAACCAAGGGTTCCGTTACCACTGGCTTGGGACAGGTTTCACTCATCTTACTCCCTTCGAACTGTGCGAAACAAATAAAGAATCCTGAAAAGGTACCTAAGTACCCTACTCATGATTCCAAATTTGCCAAGATACTCCGGCTGGCTTGAACCCACAATCCATTGTATATCAGTCGTCGGATCGTTTGATGTTTTGTCCAATCTCCCACCAAACCCCATAATAGAGTTAAGCTATTTTAATATATAATCAAAAACAAAAAAATGCAAATTTTTACTCATATTTTACATCTTACCTTGTTACCATTCGCAAATCGCAATACGGAACCAAATACTTAAAAAATTAATTATATCTCCTCTTTAAAGGATTTAAAATCTGTTTATTTAGACAAAAAAAAATGATAAAACAAATTGCAATTGAAATGTATAGATGACATCAAAATAATGAAAACAATTATCACCGATGCATACACGAGAATATTTAAGACATCTTAGTAATCTTCACGTTGAAAATTTGCAAACAAAAGATTTCAAAAATATCAACAATACATATCAAATTAAGGCAAAATAAGAATCTTCAAATTCAAATTTAAGACATTTGACAGTAATTATTATTATTTATTTAATTGGTCAATAATGATAACTAGAAATTGAACTAGAATTTCCAAACGGAACAGGAAAGTAAATCTCCATGCTAAATATTTACTCAAGCAACTAATGTGTATCTTAAAACTGAGCAACAACCGGCCTTGAGAACAATACTACGCCCCAATAGGCTTGCTCATTCGCACCAGGACGTTCCGGGAAGAACAGCATCGGTATTCAAGGGCCTAACAGGTTGATCCAGCTTCGAAATAAGTGGAAACTGCCCTGTATTCCTCCAATTATTGAAAAACATGAAAACACAAATATTTTTCCAACCACGACTTTTACACACGCGGAAAAAATTATACGTCTGATTCCATCAACGCCTATCTCACTAAGGAAAAAACCTTACATTTACTTATAAAATCCGAGAATGGTAGCCGTTAAAAATGTTTGAAAAAAATCAACCTTATCAGCCGCTCCATTCATAAATAAAACCATTTTCATACTCATGTATTACGGTTTCCGATAAATTATAGATAAATTATTCAAAACGATGATCCTTATTTTGAACTAGAAGTTTGCTAGAAAATAAGCTTTAAACAGTTTAGTTTACAAATTTGAAATAAATTTTTCAGGAACAGCAGAAATAGAGTGCGAATCGAAGTTTCGAATAAAACCAGAATTTAAAGCTTCGGACATAAGAATCAGTGCACAGAAATAGAGTGTATTAAATATAAACCCAGATTTAAAAAGAAAACGAAACCCAATTGTGAAATAAATTTGAGAATTCAGTTCATCATTGAAAGCTGAAACTAACATTGTACAGATTGGGTGATGGGTGATTGAATGATCAAAAAGGAGCTGATAGAAATATAAATAAAGAGTTTCCAGTTTTGTTAGAAATATTGAAAGCACGAAGCATATACTAATATGCTTAATATTGCTAATTAAAACTTAGCTTTACAGCTGCTATTTCGAATCATTTTTCTAACTTTTTATAGATTATTTAAAAAAATGATCGATTCAGGAAAGATGATTTAAATAAATAATTAACAATGAAACATTTTTAATTTTTGAGCGCGAGTTGTGTAGTTTAAAATTTTTAACTCTGAAAATTTTGTACCTAGTAGTCTTTTGGGATGATTTTGGGGATCCTGTAGTACAAAATACAGAAATTATGTTTTGCTTTTCAAAAATTTTGATTTATAGGCTTCCAAGAAGATTATTTTCTCAAAACACAAAAACACAAAAATTCAAAATTTAAAAACAAAAACAAAACTATTAAAAATAATAAAAAAAATTAAGAAGTCTGACATAAAAGGTTCAGTAAAACTAAAAAAAATCAATTCTATAAAATTCGGAAATTTGTTTGGAAATCAAAACAAAATTCGAAATAAAAAAAATAAGTTTTTTTTAACATTTCAGAAGGAAATTTTTCGATAAATACATCTTGACATTTAAAGAACTTATTCATAGAATTTTGTTAATTACTCAACAAAACAGCATTTTGGAGCCTATGACTTCAACAATTTGGTAGATTTTAGCGCCATGAACTCTAATCTTTTGTTAGATTTTCTCTTTGTCTGTCACCTTTTGTCTGTCACCTGTTTTGGTGATATGATGTTAATGAGTTAAAATGAAGTTGGGTTGAATTTTGCGTGAAAAATCAATCAATCAATCATTAATAACTAATGAACCAACTAATCTATGTACATGAAACAAAAAAAACTGACCCTGAATTTGTTTATTGTACGTATTTAATTAGGGAATAAAATTATGATGATTATAATGGAAAATTAGCTTAAAAATTTAAATTCTACATTTTTTTCAAATCCAAAAACTATCATCACTCGTATTACTTACATTAATGAAGAGAGTTTGAAAAAGATTTTATTGCAATCAACAAATTTGTTATATTCTGCAAAACGATTTGATGTTTGCTTTAGAAGATACCTAAAATTCAATTTGACTAAACACTTTTGAAAAAATCGTTTAAACTCCCGTATCCCGTATACAAAATGCGGTATAGGAAACAAATAGAAAAACTCTATAACCTTTTTTGTAGAAGTTAAAAGTACTTGCGGTATTGCGGAAAGTTGAAAATTAGTTAAAAACCTTCATTTTGAATTTTGAAGGTTTTTGCCAGAAAAATCAGAAATTTTTAAATGATTTTTAACTACTTTCAAAAGTTTTTTCAAAAAATAAATGCTGATGGAAAAAACTAGTCATAATTAGTCATAATAAGTTCTTAAACTCTTTGTACCTTCAAAAAAAGGAAATTTTGTTTAATTTATCAAAAACCATTTGATTGAGAAGTTGAGCATTGATAAGAACAGGAAAACAAATTTCAATTGAGTCTGAAATTGGTTCCATGGCAGAAAGAGATTTTTAATGAAGCAATGGATGCTAGGTTTTAGATTTTGTTGGCGTTTTGACCAAAATGTGTATTAAACACCTGTCACATCGCTTATTGCCAATGATATGTTAAATCATTATTCGATGTATGAATTTTGAAGATTCAATGGTTAAATTCAAATTCTGATCTTATTTTATTACACTTCTTAACCCTTCGTTTCATGATTTTTTATTTTTCCTTAAAAATCATTTTAAACAGTTGAAAATGATGAGTACATCAAGAAAAAATTAAAATAAAATACGATTTTTCCATTTTTCCATACATTAATGGATCTCTTTAAGCACCTCCTGCGTAGTTTTCCGCTAGAGAGATACAAATCTGCTATCTGTCGTATTTATGAAAAACCTTTTTAATTAAGGTACAAGTTTCTCCTATCTTTTCCTGATTTTGTTTGAATAATGAATGAATTTTGCTCTGATTTGTCCGGATAATACCCGGTTTTTGTATTTGAAAATTTCAAATTGAATGCACGGTTTTTCACCCATTTATGAAAAAAAAATGTTCAGGCTCGAAAACGTGCTGAAAAGTTCTGGAAAGCATGATATAAAATTCCATTGTTTTTCGCACCACTTGCACTCGATTCATTAAGACAAGCACGCACATAGAATCGCTCGGTCAGATAATTATTTTTACTTTGTTGAAAAAAAAATCATTTCAATATGAATTAAAACCTCATAAAATCTGCCAGCCTAACTTTTCATGTTTACTTTATGCCTATCCTTGGCGCTCATTCTTGTTTATTATGAAAATAAAACAATTCCTGTGTTAACTATGGCAACAATGGTAACGCACTTTGAGAGATAGTCATACAAGCAAGCGGACAAACTTATATAAATTGGAGTTTTGGTTTTATTAACGCTTTAGTTTGTACTTCGAAATTATCGACGGTGTCCGGTGAGTTTTAATAATAATCAAACAAAATTTACTAGTTGTCTATACGTTTCGAGCTACTCGAGGAGTAACTTTTGCTTGATTATTATTAAAACTCACCGAAAAATTTCGATAATTTCGAAATACAAACATGTTTTGAAATGTTTTCAACAATTTGACTGTCATTTCTTTTGGTTACGATCGTAAAATAAAAAGGTCACGATCACATATTGGAAATTAAATCAAAAAATTTAAATTAAAAATTTTATATTAAAAACGGGAAAAAATTATACATGTATTTGAGCGGAACTCAGGCCCCCATCCTTTCAGTGGCTGCTATTTTATATCTTAAACGCTTCTAGCCAGCTAAATTTTTTACAAAATCACGTTTGAAAAGTAAGGACTATATAGGTAGACCGTTAAGATCCCTAGTTTCAAAGTCAAAGACGGGTGACCTAGAAATCTGAAAAACTGATCTGATGGTTTTATAATTACTTTTCATAGAGAATAGGTATAAAAAACTGACCCTGGTGAAATTCTAAAAAAGCTTCAAATCTTGAGATCGGAACTGAACTTTTCAGAACTTGTTAAATAAATATCCACGTAAAACATGAAAAAAATCAGCCGGGCCTAAATGATCTCGTCCGAAAACTTTAATTATTTAATTTTTTTCCGATTTCCTTCATTTTCTCATACTTTATATTCTTATTAGTGATTTTGAAGCCTCTCAACACTGTATTTTCATAGAGATTAACGTTTACATCAATGTATTGTACGTAGAAGCTGTTTTGTAATAAGTGATCATAAATTTGCCTTGATACTTTTTAATCAAATGGTTATAACTTTGCATTTTTTTCGCATTTTTCTATGTCTTAAGAATGGAAGAGTTCTGAAACACGAGCTTTTTTGAACAAAGTGTCTTTTTCCTAATAAAAATTTAATTCAAAATGTTTTCCGACAGAAACATTTCTCGTATTTAAATAAGGTCGGGACAAATATCAAATTATTCTTTGTAAACACCACTTCAACCCAAACTCTTTCAAAAAAATTTTTAACCCCGAAAGGGTAAGTAAACATTTTGTTAAGAGTTTCATGAAAAATTCGATAAGTTAAAAGAATATTCAAACAACTTCAAAGACAAAAATTAAATCAAAGTTTTGTTCAACTTATTTCATTTTTTAGTGTATTTACATTATTTCGTGATGGCTCAACTCCAAGTCAAAGACTTCAACTAATTTGTTGAATGAATTAAAACCTTTTTTGTAATTTTTTTTTTTCGAAGTTTCGGAAATCCTTGTATGATTTCTTTTCAATTAAAAAAAACTGAATAAATTAACTATTTTAGATCATTCATCATCATTATCATCATCGTCATCATCATCATGATTCCTTAATTAAATGAAGTACGCTTACTTAGCTTAGCTTAACTAAGTTTAGTAGACTTATTCCGACATTACATAAATTAAGTTTGTATATTAAAGAAATCCAGAATCAATTTTTTTTTACTTTCATGTACATTCTAAAGATTCATCATTTATCAATGATTGATTTCATTCAAAACTGATTCATTTTTAAACTTATAAACTCCATATCACCAAAACTAATGTACCTTTTAAATCTTCTTGTTTTATTTTAATATTTAAATCAATTTACCAAATTTTATTTTTTTTTATTTCTAGTGAGTTTACAGATCTATTTTGATTTTTTTTTAAATTTTAATAAGTTTTTCATTGTTTTTCAGTTCTGAATTTTTGTGTTTTGAAAATGTAATCTTCTGAGAAGCCTATAAACCTTAATTTTTTATATCCTAGTTCCTTTCTTTTGTCCTTTTCAGGACCCAGTTTTCGACGGCTACAAAATATTCAGAGCTTGAATTATTCAACTAAAAAACCTGCGCCTGAAAATTTATTAATGTTTCACCAATTATTTAATTTTTCTGATAACACCGGTTTTAACAAGGTGTTTAAAAATGCGTAAAACCAATATTGTATGATGTTTTGATGTGAAAAAGACCTATAAGGGGCCATTCAAATATTACGTAACGCAATTTTCGACCATTTTCAACCACCCCTCCCCCCTACGTAACACATTCGCCTCAGAATTTTTAAGTAAAAACTACAAAGCGTAACAAGCTGCTATACCCCCTCCCCCCCTAAAAGCGTTACGTAATATTTGAATGGTCCCTAACTAGTAATATGTCAAAAAAGGGAATATCTACTACAAAACCTCTACACTGTTTTATTGGGATAATATACGTTTTTTGTAGTAATTTATTAGATTATGACGGATAAAAATCATTTTTTCAAAATCACCCGATTTTATCACTCTCCCCGTTTTATCACTCTAAAATTTATCATGGGGGTGATAAAATCGGGTTTTCACTGTAGTTTGAAAAATTATTCGAAGCAGCTTTTTTTAAGCTGAATTCAATAAGCCACGGTAATTTCAATTAGTATTTGCTTTGTGCTTTCAACATTTACTGTTGTAACTTGGAATTCATTTTTCTATCAGTTTCTTATTGATTCAAGAAATCGCCCTTCACCCAACGTGTACTTTTCAGCATAAGCTTTGAATGAAGAATTAAACAAGTTGTTTTTAAATACCTATATGAAATTTTTATTGTGAAATGAACTTTTTAAGCCTTAGAACTTTTTTTGATTACTAGATCAAATTGAATATACAAAATGATTGATCACTGGCACTCTTGGATAAACTTGACTTTCTTCTATGTCAATTTAATTTAATCTTCAAATATGTGTTTTATAGTAATTCTCTCATGTTCAAAATGGATTTTTTCCTAACTAAAGATTCAAAATTCATATTTCTTCAAATTCAAAATATCACAGTGGATTTTTTCAATCACGCCTTCAATTGAAATTGTAGAAAAGGAATGAGAACAACAATTATTATCATTTTCCTGAACAGTTTTCAATCAAGATTAATTTCTTGTCTGATCTGGAATTTATTTTAGAATTCGAATTTAGTTTTTTATTTTAAATCTGGGTTATAATTTATGTATTTCATTTCCGTGATTCTTATGTCCGAAGCTTTAAATTCTGGTTTAATTTCTAAAATTTTAATTCACATCCGTTTTTTCGGGGTTTCGGAAAAAATGATGTTATATTTGTGAAAATGGCTACTCAAAGTTAATTTTTAAGCAAATATCTAGTTCAGAATCAGCGATATCATATTAAATCACATAGTAAGTTCAGTTAAATTTATAATTTTTCCGAGTTTGTGGGTCATAATGGTTTAAGAAATCAATTTCCTTAATTACTGTGCATTTTTGGTATTGTCATAGTTTACATAGCTAAAGTTGAATTTCCGTTACTCTACCACTAAGCCAATGGACTAAGTAAATTGATGAAAAGAGGACAACAAATATTATCGAAACTTTTTAGTTCACTTGTTTAATCAAAATTTAGCGAAAAAACTTAAATTCGCTGTTAGCGAATTTGCGCTTTTGTGTCGAAAGCTGCCAATATGTGGTCATATGAAGTTAATATATTCTACTGAGTTCAGAAGATCTCTTCATTTCCCTGAGGGGGTTTTTTTAACTCTCACCAACCCAGTACTAAGTGAAAAGTCAATTTGGTTGTAATGATAATAATTTTAATTTTTCCAATTCAATAATTTTAATTTCGCTGCATCATAACCCAAACTTTTAAGTCTCGGTTCCATTAGAAAGTTTTGTTTATGCCGGCCGTGGCCAGATGGTTCTGATAAAAGCGGGAAACTTTCCGGCCCACATCGCTAGGAAATCTAGCATAAATGATACTTTTAGCTGCCGGTGAAATTTTCTTCCCTCAGAAAAACTCCACTAATAATATAGATAGTCCCCTCGGGTAGCCTCCGAAAGGACCCCTCTCGTGTCAGCTGCCAATCGTGGATGATCCCTAAAAATGAGCAATTTAATGATTTCATGAGCCTGTTCACCGGTGCTTCCTTTTTCCGGTGTAAAAATTCCAGCTTCTTTCGTGGGGTGGAGGGAAAAAGTGAAGCTGGGAACAAACCTAGACCATAGCGAACGTCCATGGAATACACAGGAAGGTAGGTTCCAGGAGGAAGGTGCAAGGGAATTTTGCAATATTGAAAGAAGTTTTACTGACTGGCAGCTTCCCGCTTCCTTTGGCTCAGAAACAAAATGGTGCGAGAAATCAGACCAGGTAAGAAGGGGGATGGTGGATGCTATGCTTGTACTTTTACGTCAATGTGGGGGTGCAGAAGCTTTTTCTCTAGTTTTGCCCGTTTTTTCCGTACTTTCTTGAGGGGGAGCCAGCAAATACCTGTCGAGTCTTCCGGGAAGATTGCCCGGCAGCCGATCTACGGCAACATATTTATATGCAAATTAAATAATAATAATACGGATAATAAAGATAATTTAACAAAGTTTATTTTAAGCGTTGGCGATGTATATGCATAATTTAGTAGATACTTTATTTTGCCAACTTTTTATTGCTAGGAATATTTTCCAGCTTTTCGGATGAAATACTTAGCCGCCTTTGGGGAGTATTTCGGTACGTTGGGTTGGCTTGAAATTTTTCGTAGCTTCCGGCTTTGACTGGTGGAATGGCAACTGTAACGATTTAGCATTAATTTGATTGTTGGGATGCTTCTCGGACCTCGATTTAGAAGGAAAATAAATGTCTCAGATAATTCGATCTTAATGATGTAAGATTAAATCGCGGAAACAGTTTAAGAAGATGGATCTAACCAATGCTGCTGGATTATTATTAAATAGTATTCTGTGAGCTGAACTGAATAATAAACATCTTGAAAGAAATTATCTTAAGTACATATCTGCACTCAGATTTGACCGGAGTCATCTCAGTAATATGTTATTTGCCCTATATTACTCAGCAAAATAAACATAACTTCGCAAAAATGAATACAAGAAAAAAAAATTAAAAACAATTTGATGTGATGTTAAATTTTCATGAAGATTAATGAAGTATTACAGAAGTTACACGCAAATCCCTCCTAATTGCCAGATCTTGTTGAGATTTGGCATATGACGTTCTGGTAAGCTAATGATCAATTTTAGGTTGGAGCGAGTAAAATTTATCATGTTTAATTCTGTCTTTATTGGAATTAGTAACTGTATTGTACACTGTGTTCCGTTGAATTATTTATTCACAAATATCACTTTTATAGTAAGATAATCATAACATCTGCAATTTACAGCAAATTTTGATAAATAGCCACTTGAAATATTCGTTTTGAATTAACATTTTAGGCCCATAGAGAATCAGATATTTTAAAAATCTCAATCAATCGAGTCTAAAAATGTCAATAAATGCGTATACTAAATTTTTTTCAATCATATAACCAAATCCTATCATTATTATTTTCGATCACACGCGAAAATGAAGTGATTGATAATAAATTTATTTACCTTCAATAAAGGACGAATACGAAATTATTGCGACACATTCAACAGAACATAACTTTTTTACCATTGGGTAAAAATCAACCAAATTTTGCACACTTTCTCATTGATGTGTATTGTTTACATGCTGTCAAACTCGAAGTCGTGTTTTTTCTATTAATCGAAAAGGGCTGGCTAGAAAGATCGGCATGTAGCAGACCTACGTCCAGAATGCAAAATAGAGGGCTGGACTACATACATACAAGGAAGAGAACTTCCTGAATCGCAATGAGCGGCAACAATCGACGGCTAAAACTCGGGCACGGAAGCTCTACAAGAAGATGCTGACAAAATATGGCTGCTGTGTGATGGACGACGAAACGTATATAAAAGCCGATTTAAATCAAATTCCGGAGTTGGAGTTTTTCTCCGGCAAGAGCAAGTTCGATGTGGACGACAAATTTAAAAAGAAGAAAAAAATGTCATATCAGTTTATCAGTGATTACCTACTAAAGAAAATCTAAAAAATTGGTTAATCTAATTAAAAAACGTTATTGAAGCCTGCAAAACAATTTTATTCGTGCTTTAAAAAAACATAAATTTTTTTTTTTCAATGTTTGTCAAAAAAATAAGGATATTTTTTCAATGATTTTAAGCTATATTCAAAAGGTGTTTCAAAGACAAAACTTGATAGAAAAATGTTTTTTACATTTTCGATATAGGACATCCGAATTTATCAAAACAAGATCTTAAATTGGCCTTAAGAAATATATAAAAACCCCTTACGAATGTGATGTTTTGCAATAAGAAGAACAAGAAACACATAACAAAATTATGGCTGGGTTTGGTTTTTCGAAGAATATTTCATATCAGCATAAATTTTCTTAAAGATTTTTTATAATCAAAGTGATTTGAGTATGGATACTAGGTTTAAGGTTTTTTTTAAATTCCTTTCAATATTCTGAGCAGTAAACACCAGTCACATTACACAGCAAAAAAAAAATGTAAGGCTGGACGATGTAATTTAAGCAGATGTAAGGCATCGGATGTATTATTGAAGATGATCGCCATTATATCACAGACTGATGCTAATATTATTGGTCTATGCTTATTATTACATCTGAACGATGTACGCAATGCGAATATGTCGTGTAGTGTAATATCACAACCTGCAAATGTGATATTCCAGCAAAGCAGCCCTTGTGGATTTTTTTGACGTTCAATAGTTGAATAATGTGGAAAAGTTGAAAAAGGATTGCGAAGCTCTGGAGGATTTGTTTTGCAGGTAAGCACGATTGATGTTCAATTTAAACGTAAGCAAAACCGTTGGTGATGTTTTTTTTAATCACATTTCCATTTTTAGGAAATTTTGCCCGTAGTCTTGAGTGAAGAAAATATTCGAAGTAATCAAAACAAACTAATGTGAAGGTAAGTTTTTGTGTTGGAATCTCTCTTCCATTTACGATTTTTTTTATAAATCCTTTCAGGAATTAACGGAGGAACGTAAATATAAGTGATCCGGCTACCGTCCGATGATGAAGCCGATGCATCGCGATGAGAGTTCAATATTCTTTAGGAAAAGTAGCTGAATTTCGGGAATTTCGAGAAAGAAATTTGAGAGCAAGTCCGCGTTCTCGAATTAGGACATCCCAAAAATTAGTCACCAAGTTAGATGCACTGAAGAACTAATAAGAAGATTGTCGCTGATCAACTTTTGGAGAAAAGTTGTTCGCGAAAAAGTTCCTTACTTCCAGATCAGATGGTTTTTAGGAAAGGAAAAGAAAGGATCGCTTTTATAATAGATTCAAATGAGTTGTGATGTAAGATGTAAGATGTAAGATGCCTTTAACGTTTACTAGAAATAAGTCTTGTTAAAAAAAAAAATATGTTGTCAATGTACGAACAAGTTTTTTTTTTCTTCAAAATTAGTTCAACCCATGAGGTCGCTGAATTTTATTCAATTAAAAAATGTGACAATAATCTTTTTTATGCTGATAAGATATTGAAATGTTGAGAGCTTTTAATGAAATGTAGACCGAATAAAGAAAATATAATCACCTTGAATTAGAGTCCCCTATTCTGAATTTAATTTCAAAAACATTCCACACCTTGTCGTTCTTAAATATTGAATCTAAATGTGAGATTATTGAACCCTTAAATGTTGATTGATAATAACGATTATGTTTTTAACATGAGGAAGTTTTTAAACAAAAATGGTTAAAAATATGGCTCTTAAACAACATTAACAGCACTGCGTCGCCTTCTTTCTCGTAATCGTTTACTGCGATACATATATTTGGTGTAAACTTTTACATCAAATATACGTAGCAAACTTGTACATAAAAGGAATGTAATATTAGATAGCATTGGCGACTCAAGTTATGTGCACGTTTTCGATGTAATATCGCAACACTTTTTTTGCTGTGTAGACTGTGCATAACAATAAAAATCTATGACTTTAGGTGAAAAATGACTTTCAAAAGTTTCAGCACATTTGGATTAAGCACAAGCTGGCGCAATCGATTTCAAATTTATAAAGAGATGTTCGGTAAAATGTATCGAAAATCAACAAACTAGCAATCATAATGTTCTAAAATGTGCTGACTAGGTGCTATATAAATAGCAGAATTTATAGTTCAAATAATGAGGAACGAGTTTGTACAAGATTCCACAAATGACTTCTTAAATTTAAAATTGAAATCTACAATAGAAAATTAGTTAAAATTAGGGAACTCCGTATAGTGTCGTTAAATGAAATGTCTTAGGCCTAGAGTGATATAGGACATGCTAGCTGCGTAAGATTTGGACTATATGTTCGAAATTTACCTTTTTCTCAACTCTATTGATCTTCGTTAATAATTCTTATTATTATCATTAATCCCTTTCTTTCCTTCTTTTTCTTTAAAATTTAAAAAATTGGCTAGCACAAAAAAAGACTTTAGATACTTAGCCTTCCTCTTCGGTTAGGATCCATACTTTTTCGAAGCGATGTCACAGGAACGGTTTAAGCCAGATACATGAAATTTTTTTCAATAGTTTTCGCCGATACCAGGAAACGAACCCAGTATGCCTGGCATACCGTAATCACACTCGCGTCAGCCTATCCGCTAGACCACATCGGGGCTAGTGAAAAGTTTGTCTAATTGAGGATGCTAAAATATGAGTTAAGTTCAATAGAAATAAGCTGAAATTGTATACCTAATCAAATAAGTTTGAGGTCAGAAGAATTCTGCATGGTATCAGGAACTGGTCCTTCAGTTGTATTATGATTATTGAAAACATACCAACTATATGCTTTATACTTGAACAGAAATATTTACTGTTTTCAAACACTGTACTGAATAAGAGGAAGAAATGTAAAACAATTACTAGATGGAGGATGTTAGGCAAAATCTGGAGGATACTAGGCCAAAGAGTTGTGTGTTTCTTGGAAGTCGACGTGATATCTAGCAACTCGAACATGAAAGGTAATTGCTGCAGCAAAGAAATCTTCATATTTTTAATTTTTAAGTAAGGGAGGATTGTGGCATCGATCGTAGCAATCATAAATACCAAATAGCGATCAGTTAATTAAAAGACGTAATTTGAAGTAGTTTTATAACATCTTTGGTCTAGTACATAGGTCGGCAACCTGCGTTTTGCGAGCCGCATGCGGCCCTTTTGATGTAAAGCTGCGGCTTTTAAGTTCACTGTGCTAATATTTTATATATTTTTGAATAAAATATTTATAAAATCGTGCTAAAGCGTTAATTGAGTCTTTTGACCTGGCACACGGATTTGCATAAGTCTTGAAGACAATTTTTAAATTGCATCCGCTGAAGAAAAGTACGGAAAAGACCAAATAGCAAAATAGCTTTTTTTTCAAGCCTGATTTCACAATTTTTTGCTTTTTTTCTGTTTTTGATCAGGAGATCAAGATTTAATTTATCATAAGCCGTACATGCAAAGAATAACTGTTGTTTTAAAAACAACAAGACTTAAATCTTATCATTTTTTCAAAACGTGTATATATTTTTGAATCAATCGAACACAAGCACACGAAATTTACAAAAAATAGTAGTTCCTAGACAGCCTCTGTTTTGTAATCAAACAACGTAACTCTCATCAAATTCTATATTTTAGGCACTCGCAATCACTTTTTTACCCTCTATAAATAAGGTTCAGTTGAAATTTCCAAAATCGTATTTAAATTAGTCAACCATTTCGAAAAAATTTTAAAACTTTGACGACTAGCAACACAAAAATATTGGTAAAACCACCTCTAACCTATCATTTTTATTTCAATTGAAAATGGTAATTTTAAAGTATCGAAATATTCATACCTCATTAGCATTCCAGATTGCCGGTTTACCCGGGGCTTATCAGGATTTTCAAAGAGCAAATTGGGAAACGCCCGGTACGGTTGCCCGGATATCGAGGAAAAAGGACCTGTTTTTATTCAGAATTTTATTCACAATTTTTATGAAATTCTCAATTTTCAACTAAATAAGTTTGCATGCAATAGTTTGGAATTGTGAGATTAGATTTGAACGCCCTGATGTTTGTGCTTTGGTAAAAATCATTTTTCGTGTGTTTATTTTTCAGCTTTTTACTTGTCTATTTATGAAAAATAACTAGATTTTGGCTAGATTCGCCAGGATATTATTTATAACTAGTAAAAACTCATTGTAGTTCCAAGTTGAAGTGAAGTGCGCTGGCGTCTTATTTTCATGAGCGATGCTGTATGTACTTGGCTATTAAAATTAGGGTTTTTCAAAGTCTTTAAAATTTCCCACTTTTTCGCCTGTGTCTCGCTTTTTTTCGTGAAATACCCCGCTTTTTCGAAAGTATCTGGCAAGCCTAGCCAAGAGTGATAAAGGACTTAATATTGATGGAGGTGAGCTAATTTCTGACATGTTTGTTAACACTTAAATTTTAGAGATGTGCTAGCTGTAGGGATTAGATTTGGACTACATGTTCTAATTTTACCTTTTCCTCAAAGCTGTTGATCTTCGTCTGTAATTCTATAGACTTTCATTTTGCCCCTTCCCCTTCCCTAAGGTATCAAAAAAAAATTTAAAATTGCAGATGCATTTAAGATAAGAGAAGTTGCTTAAATTTTCATTGATGAGACAGTGAAAGTTATTAAAAAGCGTACATTAAAAACGATAATTAGTTATCGTCATAGATTAAAAGTAAGCATATTTAGATATCGGATGAAAATGGACTGGTTTGGAATCTCCTAATGCATACACTTATGAAGGTATGATCCAAAGCTATTCCTGTGCTGCCTATAAGTATAAGAAAATCAACAATTTCTTAAAGTCTATGAAATAATGATATCTGATGATTATGGATTAGAATTCACTCTATAACCTGATACCTGAGTTATGAAAATTCAGTTGAACGTAAATTATCCGATGAAATACAATTGCATATTAACTCTAGCAAATGTACTCAAAATAACTCGTGTCACTTAATTTGTTCTCGTTCTAATTCACATGAACTGGATTTATTTCTTGCTGTTTGTGTTCTTGTTACAGAAAACAAGGTTCGAAGGTGACAAGGCCAATTGGCTGAAGAAGCACTGAAGCAAGAGGAACTAAAACCCTTGTCAACACATTTATCGGAGATTGCCATCTGTAGTACTGATCTGTTGCCAGTTGGTTGCTTCAATCCGGTAGGATACAATTGCACACTGCGCTCTAAGAACAAGCAAGACCTAACACGCTGCGAAACTTATATTCCCGATAGTAGAACGAAGTATCAAGGGATATGCACATGAAATCAGAAAGAATCCGCCCATTGCAGCGTGGATTTTTCAATGCACGAGAAACCGGTCCCAGAGCCCAGATTGATGCGGGGGAGGAAGGGGGTCAAATCCATGCAACAAGCTGCTGTCTTTAGACGTCGTCGTCGTCGTCTTCGTCGTAATTCCGTACTCCGCTTCTTGTTCGTTGAAGTCGTTTGTAACAGATGCGGAACGTCGTTAGGATATTCTGGTACCCAACCATGGCTTCTTCTTCACTCTGGGGGCTAAATTCAGGGCGCGTCTTTTGCTCTACCGATATGGGAAACAGCTGCCAAGTTCTCGGTTCGCTTCAATTGGTGGATTTTGTTTTTCAATTTTTAATTGACCGAAATTGCTTTGCTGTTGTTGTGTGGGTCGGATTCAGCTCAAGCGCTTGATATGATTTTAATGGGATTCTGGGGGATTTTAAATCGATAAGCTGTGCTGCATGGTGTTAAACGATATTGTGGGAATTGAAATGTATATGAATGTTAAAGTGCGATATGCTTAAGGAGTTTAATGTCACTTTGTATGTTGATAGTAAAAAAAAAACTGTAAATATTATTAACCATCTTGGGTTTTTCTATTGAAACAGTGTGATAATTTCCATAATAAGACTCAAACCTAATTCAAAAATATTTTGATGTGATCCTATACCTACATATTACCAAGCTGGCAGCAATGCGGCATCTGTACGATATATTCAACATAATCCGTAAAAAGGTATCTTAAAAAATTGATTTCGTCACGCTATTTATCAATATATGGTCAATAACCAAACCTTCGAAAACTCAATTTTACAAAAAAACGCCAATATGTAAACTGTCAAATACATAAATTGATTATTACAAGTACAAGGTAACTTCAGAACTCATACCAAACTCATTTTTTTTTTTCAGAAGGATCAATTTTTGGTGGTTTGTTTTTTTTCCCAAAAGATCAAGTTTGCACTGGGATGCGGTTTGATGAATGATTAGTTAAGCTGAAAAAAGTTCTAAATTGTGTGGTTTTTTTTTATAAAAAGGAAACATATGTGACATAAAAAGCGCAAAAAAATTAATCAGTTTTGAGGAAGTTTAGACAGAAGGAAAAAGCGAAAAGGCTAAACCCAAACGACTGTATAATGGATGGAAAATTGTTTGAATCAAGTCTGGTTCAATAAATTTGTCGTGAACGATGTAAAACACTAACAATATCCACACATGTTCACATGAAAAATTTACCTTGTGAAAGTTAACATAAAAGCACTATAAAATGCAGGTTACCCATTTTATTCGTAGAGTTTAATGTTCATACATTTTGGTGCTACCGAAAACGAACGTGTCGTTCAAAAACGTAATAAAATCCGACCCACCTCCCTACAAAAAGTCATCAGCACCATACACAGAACAATTATTCCAGATCAACCCATTTCATGTTGATGAAGGTCCTACTGATTTTGTTTCAACTGGAAGTTGTTTGGAGGATTGCCGTGATGTAAAAAAAAGCATACCAAGAAGATACAAGATAAACCAGGATGGGAACGAACTTGTTTGTTTGCTGATTGGAATGGTCTACAAAAGTTTGATGTTAAGTTAAATATCGAGGAAGTCATCAATTAAACGTCTTCAAATTGTTGAATTGTTCTAGGGATTTTTCAAGTTTTTATGAAGAACTAAAATCTTATTCATTTCCACAGAAAATAGGCCATATCAATACCTTTTTTTAGAGTAATGCTTCAACTAAATAATGATTTTTAAGCATAATAATGTCCTGAAATATTGTCAATTTTCACTTTTTGGTGACATGGCATTCCAAGCAACCAAAAGTTCCATCTGTAGAGGTGAGATGAAGGATATGCCGAAAATAAATCAAATTTAATGAAAATAAATTAAATTAACATAATAGTTGTATTCGGCAACAATGAAGATAAATCAAATAAAATAAACTCCTATGGCAACGTTCGTTGTTTTGGCAACAGTAGGCAAAACCAACAAAACAAGGTCAGGTCAATGATCCATTCTTGTAAGCTACATACGTGTTTGAGGGAATCTCTGAATTAAGATTCGTAAGATTTGCAAAAGCACATAGCATAAAGAGCGCAGATTGTAATAGCTGCTGTTGATTGATTAATTAGATTTGGCCTTCCGGTGAATAAAGACGGAATTGGCTTAGAAAGTGCAGATTTATAAGGCTGCTGTTTATTTATTGTTATGATTTGGCCTTCCGGTGGATGAAGACGGATTGGCTAAGGAAGCGCAGATTTTTAAGGCTGCTACTGATTCATTGTTTTGATTTGGCCTTCCGGTGAAAAAATACGGAATTGGATTAGAAAGTGTAGATTTTTGAGGCTACTGCTGCTGATTGTTTGCTTTGATTTGCCTTCCAGTGGAAAAAGATGGAATTTGCTTAGGAAGCGCAGATTATAAAAGCTGCTACCGGTGATTGTTTTGTTTTGAAGGCTGCTTGAAGGCTGATTTGAAGGCTGCTGCTGATTGTTTGTTATGATTCGGCCTTCCGGAGGAAAAAGACGGATTTGGCTTAGGAAGCGCAGATTATTAAGGCTGCTATGACCTTCCGGAGGGTGAAGAAAGAAGCGCAGATTTGAAGGCTGCTGCTGTGGGTTGTTTGTTATGATTCGGCCTTCCGAAGGAAAAAGACGGATTTGGCTTAGGAAGCGCAGATTATTAAGGCTGCTTTGACCTTCCGGAGGATGAAAAAGGATTGGCTAAGGAAGCGCAGATTTTAACGCTGTTGCTGCTGATTGTTTTGTTTTGGCCTTCCGGTGTATAAAGACGGAATTGGCTTAGAAAGTGCAGATTTGTAAGGCTGCTGCTGCTGATTTATTGTTATGATTTGGCCTTCCGGTGGATGAAGACGGATTGGCTAAGGAAGCGCAGATTTGAAGACTGCTGCTGTGGGTTATTTGTTATGATTCGGCCTTCCAGAGGAAAAAGACGGATTAGCTTAGGAAGCGCAGATTTTTAAGGCTGCTGCTGTTTGTTTTAATTTGACCTTCCGGTGGATGAAGACGGTTTGGCTTAGAAAGCGCATATTTCAAAGGCTGCTGCTGTGGATTGTTTGTTTTGAAATAGTCTTCCAGTGGAAAAAGACGGATTGGCTTAGGTATCCCAGATATTAAAGGCTGCTGCTGCTGATTGTTTTGTTTTGGCCTTCTGGTGGATATAGACAGAATTGACTTATGAAGCGCAGATTTTTAAGGCTGCTGCTGATTGTTTTTTTTTGCCTTCAGGTGGATATAGACAGAATTGGCTTAGAAAGCGCTGATTTTAAAGGTTGTTACTGCTGATTGTTTGTTATGATTTGGCGTTCCAGTCTAAATAAGACGGATTGACTTAAGATGCGCCGGTGTTAAAGGCTAATGCTGGGGATTGCTTGTTTTGGCCTTCCGGTGAAAAAAAGACAGATTTACTTAGGATGCGCAAATTTTAAAGCCTGCTGCTGATTAATTGATTTGATTTGGCCTTCCGTCGGTGAAAGACGGAATGGCTTTGAAAGCGCAGATTTTAAAGGCTGCTGCTGCTGATTGTTAGTTTTGATTTGACCTTCCGATGGATGAAGATGGATTGGCTAAGGAAGCGCATATTTCAAAGGCTGCTGCTGTGGATTGTTTGTTTTGATTTAGTCTTCCGGTGTAAAAAAGACGGATTGGCTTAGGTAGCACAGATATTAAAGGCTGCTGCTGCTGCTGATTGTTTTGTTTTGGCCTTCTGATGGATATAGGCAGAATTGGCTAAGGAAGCGCAGGTTTGTAAAGCCTAGTCCACACTAGGCAACATGAACTGCGATTTTTGTTATGAGACGAACTTTGTTGTCTGTTGTTGTTGTTGGAAACCTGAGACGGTCTCAGTGTCTCCCGAAGAAAATGGGAGACGCTGAGACCGTCTCGAGACGAACCGTCTCCTAGTGTGGACTAGGCTTAAGGCTGCTACTGTGGATTGTTTGTTATGATTTGCCCTTCCGGTGAAAAGAAAAACGGATTGGCTTAGGCAGCGCAGATTTTGAAGGCTGCTGCTGCTGATTGTTTGTTGTGATATGGCTTTCTGGTGGAAAAAAGAGGATTGGCTTAGAAAGCGCTGATTTCAAGGCTGCTGACTGTTTTTCTTGGCCTCCCGGTGGATACAGACGGAATTGGCTTAGGAAGCGCTGATTTTAAAGGCTGTTACTGCTGATTGTTTGTTATGGTTGGCGTTCCAGTGTAAAAAAGACGGATGGGCCTAGGATGCGCCAGATTGATTGTTTTGATTTAGTCTTCCGGTGGAAAGAACGGATTCGTTTAGGAAGCGCTGTTTTTTAAGGCTATTGCTGTTGATTGTTTGTTTTGATTTGGTCTTCTGGTGGATGAAGGCGGATTGATTTAGGAAGCGCAAATTTGAAGGCTGCTACTGCTGATTGTTTGTTATGGTTTGGCGTTCCAGAGAAAAAAAGAGAAAAAATGGCTTTCAGCGCCTGTTTTTATAGGGTAAATACAAATCGGTAGCTAATTTTGAATAGGGCGAATACGCCAAAAGCAAACAAACTGAGTTATCAGCTGGGTGAAAAAGTACGTTCGAAGACCTACATTTTGATTGTAAAAAGTTATTTAAAGGATATTTGGTTTTCGAGAATAAAGGAAAGAAAATAATATTTCCGCTGGGAGCTTATGGAGTTGTCAAATTTTGAACGCGTTTCTCGTAACAGCGATGTTGGCGCATTCGCCGTATTCAAAATTCGAAATCGAAATATGAATTCAATCTACATTAGGTTGCTGTAAAATTTTTAAAATAATATTAATTTGTGGCATAAAACTCACAAAATTTTATACCATGGAAAGTATTGTTTGGAAGCTATGAAAATAGGTAAATTATGAAAAATTCTTTAAATATGATTTTATCGAAAAAATAAAGAAAATGAATTCAAATTGTATCAAATGGCGAAACGATGAACTTTGAGAAAGGTTGCCATGAATCGAGTAAATTGGAGGAATATTGTTCATCAGGTTATGTTGTGAGACGAAAAATAAAAAATAAATCAAACTAACAAATGGTGACACATTTTAATAAAATTTTTTGGTTTTTCAGAATATACACTTAACAGTGTCTAGAGTCTTCTACGACCGTAGTTAACCTTACTTTACGATATAATTCTTTTTTTTTTCAAATGCACAATTCGTGTTGCAGTTCTGGGAATCGTTAACAAAATATTAACAAAAAAAAAGGCGTACACACTGGGATAACAGCTTCCAGATTTTGATGATGATAATCTGTTTTTTGCCTTAATCTTTAATCATGTATGCGCCCTGCTTGCTGAAAAATGTAGTCTATTTTTCCAGGTACTGATCAAAATTAGTATGTTGAGTTAGTGAGAGCTCTTGCTTTCGTATTTATAAGAACATTTTCTTCTACTTTTTAAAAGAGCTTAAAAATATTTTCCTAACTTTTTAGCTTAACTTTAAAATGGTAAAAAATATTAAAATTTGGTTTAACATAAGGTTGCCAGAATTTTTTCCACTCCCATCCGGGCCTAGCAATTCCGGGCATTTTTTCAAAAAAACCTGGCAAAATCCCGGCATGGATTTCAATTTTTCAAATCCAAAAACCGGGCAAAATTTATGTGTTATTATATATAAAAGCAAAGAAAAAATGCAAAAAAAATTAAATTAATATTTTATTAATGTAATTGCAGACTTCCAGAAACTTTTTGGAACACTTAAATATTTAAAGGTTAATAAAAGTAAATCAGCGAAATTATTTGAAACAACCGTTGAAAATTTCCATACCGTTAATCGATTTTGCTGAAACTTACTCAAAACTTTGATTTTTTTTTTTGGTTTCTTTGTGAAAATTGTGAAAAAATCCGGGCAATATCCGGACTTTTTTAACGATATCCGGGCAACCGGGCCGGACCGGACTTTCTCGAAATTTTGCATCAAATATCCGGGCAAACCCGGATAAAACCGGGCAATCTGGAAAGCTTAGTTTAACAATCAATTATTAAAAATGTTATGTTGTGAAGATGAGTAACTATAAAGAAACGGAAGAATACGGAAACATTTCAAACCCTGACACACTACTCGACAAATTTGGCCCTTTCCACATAGCAACACATATCACCCAAGTCGATTGCCGATAGTCATTCCCAATGGAATCAGGATGTGAATAATTGAAACAGAGCAGCACAAAAAAAGCAAAACAAACTGAAACTTACCATCGATATAAATCTTCCGAAAGTCGATCATACCGATTCGATGCACCTTCTTCATCCAACATTTGAAAACAAGGTGAAATGTAAAAAAAACATGTACATCCGAGATATTTCAGGAAACTATACATGTTGACACGATTGAACATGCTATGGGGAGGAAAAAAACAGAAGCAATGTAGGTAGAGGATTTCTCGACTGACAACATGCGCCAGACAGATTGTCACATCCGACAAACATATCCTCCTTGTATTTAGCCATACGGCAACGTTGCGTTGATTGGGGAGAAAAGTTCAATTCCAGAAGGAACAACTGCCTGTCAGATCTGAAACCTTCTCCGTACCAGATTTAAAAACGTAAAACGGGTTGGCAGCATTTCTGGGCCGAAGGATAGGGAACTGGAAATTAATGAATGATTCAAAATTAATTAGTGACAGATCGTGTGACACCGTGTACGCACCGTACAATTATAGCGTAGGTAGTGAGGTGAAAATGTGAGAAACTGGTAGGAACTTACAATTCATCTGTCTGATGACGATGGGTAAATGTTTCTCGGTGTTGAACTTCTTCTACAGATATTTTTTTTGTTAGGCTTTCTTTGCAATGTGATAGGATTTGAACATGGGAGAGTGAAGAAACTTGATTCCTTAGGTGACTTGAATTCTCAGCCATATCTCGTAACTGAAATTTCTTACAAAAAACAAATATGACAAATGGAGCAAAAAACTTTGCTGCTTCTATAAATATATGCTATATAAATTACTTAATTTTGCTTGAAATAAAAAAAAATGTGACCAAATGATTTTTTCATAGTTTTCAAACTTTTTCAACGTGAATAAATAATTAGAAAACCATTTATTCTTATGTCAATCGTTGGACAAGGGTTTTTTAAGAGCAAGTTTAAAAAAAATTACTTTTGTGATGAATTCATCTCTAATTTGAAAAAGGCATATGCCTATTCTAAATGGCTCGTAAATCATTTATGAGCATGACATAAGTTATACTTATCCAAAAACAGTGCATGTTTCTTGATTACAAAGTCTTAACACATTAGTTATGTGAATTAATTATGAAAAGCAGCCTTTATGGCTTTCATTCGGTTAGTTGTTAATTCGGTAATTAATTTTAGCTGACAATCTTAAAATACAGAAAGAATGTGTTTAAAGTCAAAGTAATATGTTACGGATTGAAATTTATAAATATCCATGTGAGATATGGGGTTTTTTTAACTATCTGACAATTTGCACCGAGGGTCTTTAGATCTTCCCCAGAATTTAAAATTTGATTCATTTTTAAGACTACGAATTTTTTGACATTTCTAAATGTTTGTTTTTTTTTTTTGTTTGGTTCGGATAGATTTTTTGTAAATAAAATAAAACCATATTTCATAGCTACATAACTCTGTTACTTTTCAACGGAAAAACGCATTGAAATTTTATCAGCTTTTCAAATGAAATATATGAAAAATAAAAAGGAATGACCTTTAACATGAAATATTGCAAATAAGCTTTAAATGGTGTATTCTGAAAAAATACGATTGTTTAGCCCTTCTTCATACGTTTTTGATCAATGTTTAAGGATTTCGGTTTCCAGTGCATAACTTCCGAAATAGAAACTATACGAAACATGTTTGTATTTGATTTTTTAAACCCCTTTTTGTGTTTCCAAATTCAGGGACTTAATCAATTAAACATCTTTCATTGCAATAACTATTCTTTACAATGATCTTGGATCGAAAAGTTATTGTACTCAGTATATGACCTGGCTGTAAGAGCAACATTCCCATTACAATAACAAAATGATACTTAGATTATTGGTTGAACCTTGAAGACAGTTTTGCTGCAAACACTTAAGAGCGTTCGCTTCCTGCAAATGTGAGTGAAGTTGTTCGACCATTATTGACAATTTTGACAATTTTGACAAATTTGACAATTTTGTCAATTTTGACAATTTTGACAATTTTAACAATTTTGAAAATTTTGACCATTTTGACAATTTTTGCAGTTTTCAACATAATCATTTATCTTTTTATTTGTTTTGACAAAAGTCACAATTTTTTTGTTTTCAAATTTAAAAAACAAGAAAAAAGAGTGAGAAATTGTAAGAATTAAATTTTAAAAAACCAAATTTTCTACCCACAATCGCCATAGCGCGTCAATCTGAATCGGTGATTTTTTTTATTGAAATTTTCTTTGCATGTTAGAGTTTTCACACAAAAATTTCGTCAGTTTCTTATTTAGCTCTACAATTTTGTACTTTTTCTCTCTTCTTCATATCTGTACGTCTCTTGAATACGGGACCTAACTTACTTGATTGAAAAACAAACGAAATGAAAAATTTTACAATCAAAGCAATCAAGTTATTTTGAAAAAAAAAATAACAATTAAAATCCGTTCGACAGATTCAGGTAATGATTTCCTCTTTAATTATGATTTCATTTCTAGCAGATATGAAAAAAATGTTGTGAGAGATTTATTGTAATTATTTCTTACCAAGGCCGGATTAAAGGGGGGGGGGGCAAAAGGGGAAATTGCCCCGGGCCCCCCGAAGGAAAAACAAGTTTTAACATTACTTTAATCATACTTCTTCAATTTCTTCAAACCTATGAAAAAAAAATCAAAACTAGAAAATCGGAATGAAAACTTGAATATAACCACTAAAAGGGCCCCCGTGAAATAATATCTAAAATAGTTTTTCTTTTACATAAGTTAAGGGGGTCCCTAGAGTACGCATTGCAGGAGTTCTCCCGCACTATGCGGGCTGAAAATATCAAAATCTTCGTAATGAATTTTCAAAATTTTCAACCCATAATCTGGATAAAAATAATGTGAACCTAAAGAGACTACATACAAAGATAGGCTCGTTAATGTAAACCGAATTTGAAAAAAATATTCGGTCGAATATTCTGTTGAGTTTTTCATAGAAATTTAAAAGTGACAATTTAATTTTTCTTCAACTTCTTCCATCTGAATACTCCTTATGTTTTCGAATCGATTATTTTCATCAGCTTTTTCTTTAATTAGAGGTTCCTTTTGATTTTCAAATGTCACCAATAGTTAGAAGTCCATCAGATGAATTGTCACTTCTAGGACGCTTATCACCAAACAGATGGGGTTCCAATGAAATCTGGGACAAAACATGTCAAAACAGATGCCAAGTTATGTGAAATTGTCAAAAACAACGATGATCTTCAACTTTAAAATTTTTTTAACAAACAAATCTACCCGGCCAGGTCTGGACGATTTTTGAAAAATTTATAAAAAAGAGCATATCTCAACAGAATCTAGGCATACAAGAGGAAAAACGAAAATAAATTACTTAAAATTTAATGTTCTCATAGAATCACAGCAGCAGTGCCAAATCGTATCTCAAGTATAAAGAAAAATTGATGTTCATATTTTAATTTACTCTAACAAATCGTTTTGCAACGCATAATTTTAAAATTTTCAAAGAAAAATTTGAGTGTTTATTTCATTTAGCAAATAATCTGAATAAATCCGGGTAAAATCAGAAAATTTCTAATAATACTGGGCCATCCCGGCCAGATTTAATATTTCTCGAATTCTTTATTGGATTCGTGGACAAGCCTGGATATATGAAAAAAAAATCTGGAATAAAAGTATACATCTACAGTGAAATATAAACGGATACACCTAAGATCTTTGACTGAAACCATAAGTTTTTGATGATTTTGTAGCTTTTTCAACATTGCTTTTGGATATTGTAAAAACTACCCAACATCAGTTGAAAAATTTGACAAGTCTGTTAGTGATTAAATTTGAAAAATAAGTATTCGGCCTATTCGGCCTATTCGGCTGAATACTTGGCTCAATTATTCGGTGAGCCGAATATTCGGCTTAACGGTTTTTTGGCAGTATTCGGCGCCGAATATTCGGCCGACCGAATATTCGGTACATCTCTAGTACAAAGTTTCTTTATTGAATTTCCATCCCAATTTCTGACTGAAAGTTGAAATGTATTGTATTGAAACATTTTCAACTGATTTAACCAAAATTGTATCATCTACTAAAGTAAATATCCTGAATATAATCCTGAATATCAAAACGATCTCATAGTTGAGTTGCTAATATCATAGAGTGATTCTCTTAACATGAATATTTCTATGATTTTAGTCTTATCTTTTTCCAGATTCAATTAATTGAGATTTTCAAGTCTTGTGCTGTTGCTTTAGTTACAGAAGTTCAGTGTCGTGGTTTTTCAGAAGTTTGAGAACTAGAGATCTTTGATGAGGTACTAAACTCATTTGGATTCCTTATTTGACTGTTTTTAATGAAAACTGATCCTGAGTGAAATTCACATTTGGAGCTATTTCTGCTTCGGCTCTAATTGCTCTAAATCTCTCTCTAAATAATCTAACTCTGAAGCTCTTTTTTTTGTTTAATTCAGATTTTGTTTTTCAAACTTGATTTGAAATTATGATTTAGATTTGAGACACTGAATGGTGGTTCTAAATAAAGTCTGATTTTAAGATATTAATTCTTAAACTTTTATGTATATATCTCTATGGAATTTAAGTTTAATAATTTTATTTATTTTTTTGAATTTTGTAATCTCTTTTTCAAATATTTATGATATTTCAAAATTGTCATTGGGTAAATATTTCTCGATGAAACACAAACCAGACAATCAATGATGAAATGAAAATCATTTAAAATATCTATCTGATCATTTTTCCAAATCAGAGAATTTTAGTTGGTGTATTCAAAAAATGAGAATTAAATTTTGCATTTTGCAGCTCAAATCATGGCTTCATTTTTGAGAAATTTCTAAACTCTTCCGCAATGTTTTTAACAATTTTTATTGAAAGATACCAGACACTATCTTCTACGTAGACAACATGGAATTTGAAGACAGTATACGGAACTCATCTCCAGTGAAAACTGCAGGTTAATCCCTCGTTAAATAAATCGTACAAAAAAAAAAAAAAAAATATCTCCAGTTTCTTTACGCGTTCGAAATGTTTTGTTTTCTCTGGGATAGCATTTGAAAAAAAATCGAATTATAGGAGCCGCCAGAGAAAAATTGCCCCGGGCCCCCCGATGGCTTAATCCGGCCCTGTTTCTTACATAACTCTTCATGGAGACGTTGGCCCACTTTGGTGACTTTCGATGAAAGTAGCATCATAAATTGGACTATACAATGGTATTGTTTGCCGAATATACGGTGATACAGACAGTATATAAAGATATAATTTAAAGCTTTTTTTTCAATTTTTCATGTTAAAGGGCATTACTTTTTTAAAATATTTTATTTTTAAAGCTGGTAAAATTTCAAAGCGTTATTGATGTGCCATTTTATGGTTTCTGTTGAATCGTTTTAATGTGCTTTTATATGATTTCTGGTGAAAAAGTTAGGTAGCTTTGAAATACGGATTTATTATATTTACAAAAAAAAATCTATCGGAATCTAAATCAAAAAATAAAAATGTTAGAAGTCTGAAAAAAATACATGTGTTTTTAAGTCGTAAAAGTTTTTAATTTTGGGGAAGATCTGAAGACCTCCGGCGCAAAATCTCAGATGATAAAAGAAATCCCATATCTCACATAAATTTTTGAAATTTTCAATCCTTAACGTCTCACTCATTTTAAATGATATGTGCTCACGTAAGAACTTTTACTAGACACAAAACACACGACGTATTACAGGACACGACACTTAACGTTCTTACTTGAAAAAGGGTTTAAAATTACCTTTGCATACATTTAGGGGTAAAACAATAGTACTAAAAATTTAAAAAGCCGAATTCATTAAAAAAAAATGTTTGAATAAAAGAAATTTCAGTGTTGACAAACGCGTGATGCAAAACAATCATATTCCAGCATTTGGATATGAGATTTACAAGGTGTTTCTTTGATTTGCATTTTGTTGCATTTTAATTTAATATGTTCATTGACACGTGCGGCGAGATGAAACGCTAAGTAGAAGAATTTGTAAAGGCATGAAGAATAGGCGGATAGGCAAGCATCAGATGAGCTTCGTAGGATAAAGTTTGGATAGGTGTTGAAACTGTAAGTCTAGGGCATTTTTATTGGAAAGCATGAAAGTGTGGTGGTACGCCTTTGCCGTACAACAGACTACTCTGTATAGGAAGCGTGATCGACTTTTGATCAACACATTCCTAAACACAGCAGGCCAGTTGGATTGTGTACTGTCAATACACAGTCAGGCACACAGTCAGGGGCCTGACTGTGTATTGACAGTACACAATCCAACTGGCCTGCTGTGTTTAGGAATGTGTTGATCAAAAGTCGATCACGCTTCCTATACAGAGTAGTCTGTTGTACGGCAAAGGCGTACCACCACACTTTCATGCTTTCCAATAAAAATGCCCTAGACTTACAGTTTCAACACCTATCCAAACTTTATCCTACGAAGCTCATCTGATGCTTGCCTATCCGCCTATTCTTCATGCCTTTACAAATTCTTCTACCTAGCGTTTCATCTCGCCGCACGTGTCAATGAACATATTAAATTAATAAATTTATCGGCGATTAAAACTTATCATCAACCAATTTGTTGCATTTTACCCCACACTGGTAACTGAATTGTACAAATATTTATTTGAAAAAATTGAGTGATTTTTCGAAAACTATTTTTACATCAATAGTGTTGGTATAGGATGAGGAAATCAGAATAAAGTTTGTAGGTTATATTATCAAGCCAATCCTTCATACTGGGTATAGTTTTTTACGGCATCGAAAAATGTTAAAAATCGTACATTTATTGTTCGATTTTTTAAATTTTATATGAAAATCAAAAACTTTAAAAAACTATCTCAGGATGCTAGAAATGATGTCATCATCATGTTGTAATCATTAAAAGATATCTTTATCTCATTACATTAAATTAAAAATTGAATCAGAGTGGTGTTATCTAAATGTTGCATCCAACCCCACTGTTGCATGATGCCCCGTTTGACGGTATTCGTCGAAAGGGTGTCGCATCATGCGAACTTTTGGTTGATCAGGTTGAAAAGCGGAGATATAATCGGCGGGTCGTCTTCGTTCATCAACGGTTTCTCGGCCGTGCTGATGAACATAGACTCCCAAGCGTTAAGGTGTCCAGGTTTGCGTACGCATTTTTTAAATTTGACCTTTTCCCAGTCAATGGAATGGTCAAATTCTGTTGTGTGGGCGGCCACGCTCGATTCATTGATCCTTTTGTTTTCAACGGCATTCTTATGCTCTTTGAGCCGCACTTTAAATTTACGGCGGGTTTGGCCGATGTAAATCGATGGACAACTCTTACATGGAATTTCGTAAATTCCAGATCTTTCCTCTTCTGGAATCCTATCTTTGAGTGAAACTAGCCGATCCTTCAAAGTATTCCCACTTTTGTACGCAGTTTTTAATCCGTGTTTTAGAAGAATCTTACTTATACCATTAGTTAGTTTCGGATGAAATGGTAGACTAACTCTGTAAGATTCTTCTTTTTCCGGTCTGAAGGTAGTTGTATCACTTCTATGCTTTTTTCGGGCGTGTTTGCGAAGGATTTTTCGAACAAAATCATAGTCGTATCCGTTCACAATCCCGGCTTCGTATATTTTCTGCTTTTCCTCTTCAAACTCGGGCTTCTCCATCGGAATATGATACAACCGGTGTGCCATAGAGTGGAAGGCGGCTTGTTTTTGAGCCCCAAAATGATTCGAGTCGACCGTGATGTATCTATCAGTTGAGGTTGGTTTACGGTAAATTCCAAATTTCAAGGTATTATCCTCTTTTCTTTGAATCAGCAAATCAAGAAAAGGGAGTTTTCCCTCAATTTCTTTTTCAACCGTAAACTTGATCGAGCTATGTTGATTATTGAGGAGCTCGAGTGTCTGTGGGAGATAGCGTTCTTTTACGGATGCAAAAATATCATCTACGTAGCGCCACCAAACACGGGGGAAAAGTTTTTCTTTTTTCTCCAGGTCCGTTTCAAAATCTCCCATGAATACTTCGGCCAGAAGCGGGGAGAGTTTGCTACCCATACTAAGGCCAAAGGTCTGTTTATAAAACTTACCCCGAAACATGAAATAGTTTTGTTTCATGCAAACTTCAGCGACGGCGATGTATGCTTTGATCTGATTGGGGGGTACTCGGCGGCGTTCTAAATGTCTTCGTAGGCTGTCGAGAGCATCGGAAGTGGGGACGCTGAGGAAAAGTGCGGAGACGTTTTTACATAAAATACATTCCTTCTGTATTTCAAGTTTGACTAACAGAACCGAGGAAAAATCTAGACGAATCTAACTTGACAAATTTAAGTTAGAAATTTAAAAATTACCTGTGTTTTTAAAGCGTCAAAATAAATCAAATTTTCAATTTTGGAGAAGATCTAAAGACCCTCGGTCTATATATATGAGACATTTCTAGGTTTATGGGCTTTTTAGCCATACCTACACATTTATCTATACGCAACACTGTTGAATATTACTACAGTCCTAAGTATTTCAAATTATCAATTTCTTATCAAGAATCATATTGAACTTAGTTAGGCTTTTTAAAAAAAAAGTAAGAGAAAGTTTCTTTAAATTGTTTTTTTTCTGCATTTCGGTTGCGCATAGGCACGACGTTTAGAACAATTTCAATGCAAAAAATCTGCTCCCTGAAGATTTCTAACATCATAAAGGAGACTCTCGATTGGGGTGGACTACAACAACTTTTTTTTAAGATTTGCAAACAAAATACACAAGTCAAATTTTCAAGTTTTCGCTAATAATTTTTCCTAAGAACATAAAATATTATGTTTTTGAAATTATGTTTGAGATTTGAAAATGGTCATCCACAAAGCAAATATTTACTGCTTCAGCAATATTGACGGTATTAAACATTGGACTTTATCGAAATCTGCACACGAACATTTTCCAGAACTGTCAATTGATTTTTGAATTTTATATTTGAGATCGTGCATAAGGAGTCAATTAAAAGGTTATCTTAAAGGGTGGTGTGCACATTTTGTCCGTTTTGTCCGTTCGGCAAATGTGCACACTCACATGGCGGTCGAACCATCCATAATTAACTGTATCGAAAAATGTAGTGCCTTCTCTATTGGGTACTACTTCTTCAATACAGTTAATTGATGCGGGACAAAGAATTTAGCATGTGGTCAAGCTTCTATTTCAAATGCTCTTCGCTCTTTTCACCACCTTAGAATTTTCTTCTGATCTTCTATCCGTCTTTCATTTCAACTCTTTAACCCTCACCGATAAAGCCGCAAATTCATTTCATAAATAACATCGGATCGACACTCAAATACACAGTTATGAATGAAACATTGTACAAATTTTGATAGAAATCGATCTACTGGTATTGCTCGGCAGATTAAAAATGCGTCTGAAGTCAATTTTTTTCTGGTTTATCGAGTGAGTTTTTCATGTGGAAGAGAAAAGTTTATATTATAATTCTTAAATAACGTTGCTTTGGAATACAAAATCAAATGCATTGTCACAAAAACATATCATCCCAGCAACTCAATGTCTATGGTGCTGCCGCTCTGCGAGATGGGATCTAAGCTTTGAAGCTTTCTTCTCAGGCATTGCAGCTTTCAATTCGCAGCTTGCAGCTTTGAGTTAAAGCACATCATCACACTAAAACATTGAATATCAAACTTCAGTTCACTCACAACATGATTAATTATATATTGTTTACTAAAATGTAAATTGCTCTGCACTAAATTGCACTAGTGAACGAGTTTGCTTGAAACGAGATTACGAGATTTATGATATTTCTTCCATAGATGATTGGATATTCGTCACTGCGGTAAATAAACAGTAGATATTACCTTTTGGTTTTCTCAAATATTTCAAAATGGTTTGATATTTTCGAAAAAAATTCAGAGCATTCAAAAGCTCGTCGAAAAACACAATTAATACAATCAAAAATTCAAAACTGTCCAAAATTTATGTACGTCACTTCGGCAAAAATATCACGGCAGTATGTGTGTGGTTTTAAAAAAATAAAAACTACCGTTTGGATCATCATCTAATGTGTGCATTATTTGCTTGCGGAAAACCCTTTTATTGAGAAAGGAACATGGTATTTGGATGTGTTTCCAAGAAAACTGACAGTTCTGTATATTTTCAACATCGAATTTCCTGTTTAAAGTTTGCTTTAAGCAAGTTATTTTTCATACCTAGATCATCATAGATTGTCACAACGTGTTTGATCAACTTTTAGAAGCATTTCAGCGTTTCTTTAATCCCAAATAAGCACTTAATCTGTGTAGGACCAGAACCTTGTCTATAAATCTGGCAGAACGCTCACTACAGACCTCTAATATCAAAATGAGAGCAATCAAACATTCAGTGTCCAGTAAATAAATTTTATGGTTCCTTCAAGAGACTTGAGGGGACTTTCTTCACTAATTCTTAACTACACTTTGTTTTGGATAAATATAGAGAATACACCTTTATTACCGTGATTTTGTCAATTTGTAATAGTGTTGCCAGTTATTTATACGACTAGTTCTAAATAGCATTTATTAAAATTGTCTTCGAAATTTTTAAAAAATTGGATTGAATACTTTTTGTAATCATTTTTTAATCATTGTTTTGAAAATTTTGAAGAAATTTTAACTTATCTAAGCTCAAAAATTTTAACAGATCATTGCCTAATGTCGACGAGTTTTCAAAAATCTCGGTCTACAGTGAAATAAAAATACAGTGGATAAAAAAAAATGTAAATTGGATAATTAGATAAATAAACATCAGTTACATTAAGAAACGATAGAATCAAAATTCAAGACACGTTTTTTATATCCATAGTAAATCGTGGTAAATCCACCACGTGCATTCCGAGAATAACACAACAGCTCATTCATTGCAAGACAAACATGAACCGTGTTATTTCGAGTCATTCAGCTCAGTCATAAAAATCCCGTGAATATAGATTGAAATTTAGTTGCAGTGCACGACAAAATCGATGTAAATGGTTTCCAATAGTTTACTCCTTTCTGCGATCAACTAACGTCGACAGGCGGCCTTCTTTCAGCGGTATTATGTTATCCCGAAGTAGGTATCTCTCCTCCATTGCAGTAGTAAAATGCAAACAGCGCCACATGGAAAATTATGCACGTGGCAGACGGCTGCAGTCCGTTCAGGCCCGATGACGATGTTGATGATGGTGGCTCCCATACACTCGGATGCGTGTATAAATTTGTTAGCATGTACTCTACACCCAGGCAAGTTTCAATCACCATCCGTTTTGATTTTATGCGTTGTCATGTACATACAAGCAAAGCATTCACTCCCTCGAATCTCAGGCTTTGAGCTACTTCGGAATGCATCAAGCCATACTGCTTAGCTATATATAGCAGGAGTCATGGCCGTAGGAACGGGGGGGGTTTTGGGGGTTAAACCCCCCCCATGAGGGTTTAGAAATAGCTAGCGAGGTGTTTCACTTTACAAACAAAATTAAAATTTTTTTTATCCAATTTTGATAATAGAGTAAGGTTATTTAGGAGTAACAATCTTGACTCAAAACTGATGTGAAACCCTTGAAAACTTATCCCAAATTCAGCATTCTGCTACAATTTTTCCAAATTTGGTTGATGAAAATTAGCTCTGGATTTTAAATTTCAAATGACATTAAACTGAAACTCATTCCGGAAGTTCTGGTTACTTAAATAAAAAAAATATATTCCTATTTTCATTTCTTTTGCGATTGTTTATTTAGTTTAGAATTCGTGATCTACAGTTCGAATTATCATTAGAAATTAGAAATGAAATGCTTTTTTGAAATACTGGATTAAATTAGATTTTGAATTTCATTCATAATTTGATTCATGCTCATGTTCATTTTCAATAGTTAAATTAAAAAAATCGAATATAAAAAAGGAAATAAGAATCCATTTTAAATTTTTGTTTCATATTCAGATTCAAAGTTCTTTAACTTTATTATTGTGCAGAATTCTAAATTTCAATCTTGAAAACGGCAATTCAAAATTGAAAAATTAGAATCATATACATAATTCAAAATTCATAATCAAATTCAGATTCGCATGTCCGATAAATTGAAACCCAAAACATCAGAATTTAAATTATAGAGCTCTGAAAGGATTGAGGGCTCCGAAATAAATTTCACTTCGTAGTTTATATTTAAATTCTTATCTTGAATATGAACTCAGAAATCGTTTTTTGTTCACTTAAGAAATCGTTTTGAAATTTGGAACGGATTCAAAATTGAAATTTTGAATTCAGATTCATAATTCAGATTCGGAATTGATAAATAAAATTCAGATTCAGCTTATAAATGAGTTTAATATCAAGATGAATATAAATTAAATCACAAGAATAGTTGAGGAAATCAAATCCCAAGAGATCGCAGATTTACAATTTTAATTTTAATTCAATTTCAAAATTTTGAATGTTATTCAAAAACAGTTTGTATTCACTATTCAGCTGAAAATGAAGGTTTTAAGTATAATTTGAGTTTATTTTGCAAGTTTTATTTAATTGAAAATACTGATTTAAAAAAATATCCACAGGATTTTAGCTCAGCAATTGTTTTTTTCTCAACATAATTTGCTGGAAAAGAAACATGTTATTTAAACGTATGAAATTTGCAGTGAATTTCATATTTTCTTAGTGTATTGTTTAACATTAGGTATAAATATTGCAGTTTTTTTAAGAACCAAATTTCAAACTTAAATCTAAAATATGGATCCAGTTTTCAAGAATCAGAAGCACAAAATTTATATCTCTAATCTTGAAAATTTTATTTATTTTAACTTTTTTCTTCCTTTTTTCTCAGAAATTATTTTTACCAAATAGCGAAATATATACTCAAGAATTTGATAGATTTAGCATATTTGATTTGAACATATATTTTGAAAGACATTAAATCTATTAGATTCTAGAGAAAATCAAAAAATTTCTACTATCGATGAAAGTAAGTTCCTATATTCTTACTAAATAAATTTAGGCTTTACAATTGTAGCTAACCTAAGCTTGCCTGATTGTCCGGTTTAATCCGGGTTTGCCTGGATTTTTTATTAAAAAAAAAAGAGAGCTCTGCTCCGACTCGAATGCCCGATTTTCATTAAAATAAGCCCAGATTTTGCCCGGATTTTTCACTTTATTTACCAAAATTAAGCAAAAAATGCGATTTGAGTTTATTTATGCGTCCAAAACGCAATTTTTTTTAACAAGTTTTATGAAAATAATCATGAATGGTTTTTTTTTGAAGTCTCAAAAACGATTTAAAATTTGCTGTTAAGTTTTATTTTTTTTATATTTTTGTAGAGAAATTCCTGTGTTTGACCAAATTTTCCCGGTTATTGCCCAAATAATAAGTCAATAGCCCGGATACGTGTGGTTAAACATTTTGGCAACCTTAAACTAACCATTATAAACATTTTGGGACGTGTTTTTAAAAGTTACTATTTAATTCGAAAAACTAATGCCTAATGTTAAACAACTTAAAGTGAGTAATCCTCACTAATTTTTTTTTTTTTAAGTTTCTTCTATCAATGCATTGTTTGAGCGAAAAATATCACAAGAAAAATTCAGTCACCAAAACCCCCCCATGAGGCGGTTCTTCCTACGGCCCTGGCAGGAGTAACTCGGATGCATGCCAAAGAGCCAACCGGAAGCCCTACCAGCAACAAAACTTCACACGGAAATGCGGAAATTTGAATTTCAACTTTTTTAACGCGATAGTGTACGACCCTACGACTACTAATTTCTTCCATTAAGTATAAATTCTGGTCTAAAGAATAATCACCTCTAACTTCTGGGAAAATCACGGATTCCTGTTCCCAAAAATGTCCAATTTTCCGTGTTACCGGCTCAAGCAACATGAACGACAACAGATGACGCTGCCCTAGCCTAGCCTCGGACGACATGCTGCTGCTGCATGCCTGCTGCATAGTGAATAGTGATATTCGGGTGGATAATGTTTGAAAATTAATTCCAATACACGGTTTTGTGCAGTTGATGTGATCGAACGCCGGAAATCCGGTCCATCCAGTATGCATGTGAGCGGAGATTAGTGACAGCTTTTGATGTACTAGTATACTCAGTACTCCGATCGGGTGCTGGCTCACAATTATCGATACAGTAATTTACTTTGTAGTTCCAGCAAATTCCATTTGCGAAAGCTGGCGTTTGTTTCTATTTTTTGGGGCTGAGATTATATGAAGATGCTTGAGAGTTTTGATGACTTTGTGAATGAAACCCCGTGAAATCCCGTGATTTAATTTAGAAAATGATTGATAGCATCCAACTGTATGAACGATAACTGAACCATAAAATTCTTTGGGCGAACGGCGAACAGAAGCAAAAGTATGATACAAATATTTTCCCAGCAAACATGAAATTTTAATAGAAATGATGATCCAAATCGACTATTGAGACATTTTCAATAACAATCGTAAACACGTTGGGATTGAGTGATTTTCTATCATTCATTTACGACAAGCTTTGCTCAAAAAAAGTTTAATCGGATAGCAGTTGAGTAAACTCGTAAATAAGCCTAAAAAAAGTTAAGAATATGCTACCCAGACAACCAGTAGTCGTATTTTATTTTACAGAATATATCGTATAGAACGTTATTTAAACTCATTTTCGTATATCTGCACCTACAATGTGCGGTCCATGCATATTCTTTATCGTTATTTAATACATTGCATGATTTTATGACGACAATACAATCCAAATCAAGAATTTGTGTGCTGATGTACCTATATGGCCTTCAAAATAATACGTAAATACTGGTTTTGCTACATTATATACGATATTTTTACACGTATATTTGCACGTATATTTGCACGTATATTTGTGTTGCAAATTCGAAATACCCACAAAATGGTTGTCTGGGTAATTCGACATAAACGATTTGAGTGAACTGATTTACGATAAATGGGCGGTCCTTCAGTTGACACTCTATCCGGTCTCTCCCTTTCTTCCTTTGATCGGTTCGTAAAAAGAAAATCTCACCTATAGAGTTATGGTTCGATATTATAATTAAGTAATTCATTATGTATAACATCACCAAAAACGCTCAAAGGATATAGAAATTGATTCCCAAAACTATCTTCCAACTTAATAGGACCATCACACAAGATTGAAAAAAGATATATTATAATGGATAATCGACAAAAAAATATTTTTTTTTATTGAAGAACAATCATCGCGATTAGGCCGGAACAAATTTCAAATCCTTCTTTTGTCACTTGGAGTTGGAACATCGCGAGAGGAGGACAATAAAAAATAATGCAAAAACAAATAAATTGGAATAAATTGCACGAAAGTTTGTATGCAATAAAATTTCACACTATATCATTGCACAAAACCTATAAATCAAATAATTTTTTATCATAAAATGCAATAAAATTAAGAGTTCAAAAGATGAAACAGCTCCCATCTTCCAAAATTTGTTTCTTAGTCTTGTAATCAGTCTTCACGAAAACATGTACCGAGTTCAATTTGAGTGCGGAAATCCAGGCGCAAGTTTTCTCTGAACTTGCACACAAGCTTGTACTTGGGTTTAGTTCGAACCTAAACTCGAGCACATTTTTTGTACCCGAGTGCGCTCCCCGATGTTCGTACTCTGGTTCGCTTCGGGTTCGTACCGAGTTTTGTACTCACAGTGGCTGGCTGAACTGAGATTGGATGTGTCTGCCTGTGTATGCCTGGGTGTTGAATGTGGTATGAATTATTTTCTTTAGTTAGTTTTTCTATCGTTAATCAATTTCAATGCTGTTTTTTGAACATTTTTGGAGTTATGTATGGGGTGGTGAAGCCGATTCAAATATATATGATTGGTTCTTAAAAATTGTTATGAAATTTTTTTGTCTGTCGGCCAAAAAAAAAGAAGAAAAAAATTTTACCGAAAATTTGTTTTTCTGGAACTAGGTTGTTTTTCAGAAAACCGGTGATTTGATAAAATGTTTGGAAATTGCCATTGCAACTCTCGCTCCGCAAATCTCATAAAACAATGTTTATATTTCTGAGGCATTAAAAAATGCAATCATAAAATGGATAAATCATCGCATGGCGAGTAGAAAACATGAAAAATTTTGAAAAATTTGAATGAAAAAAAATGAAAAAATTATCAAAATGACACAAATGGAAAAACGACCAAACAATCATTATCAAAAATAGCTAAATTGACAAAAAAAGATGAAAATTCAAAAATGGCAAAAATATCACAAATGGCATAAATGAGCAAAATATTAACCTTCCAAAGCTGTTCGCAAAACATCCGTTTCTGGGAAATTTGAGTTGCAGTTTGATGACGTTCCCCCGGCCGTAAATGTTATCCGATTTTTATGATATTATATTCATTGTGTATAGGTTATTTATTCAAGCTACTCAACATTTCAAAATTAAGGCGATATGTATTACAAGCTTTGAGGAAACTGGTTCAGAAAGAAAAAATTAAATAAAAATATATTTTTAAAATACTCATAACTTGTGGCAGCTTTTCTGTATTTGAATGTTTAATTGATGTTTGGACTTGTCAAGAGTGTACATCTATCCGACGATGTTTAGATAAGTTGGGATGCAATGAATGTTTTGACCGCCATTTAGTATCTTCCGCTTGAAAAGGTCTTACTTTTAAAAACGACATCCAATTTTGGCTTTGCTTAGCTGTATTTCATTTTTAATGAACCGATTTAGATAAATTAAATTTTAGTTTTTTGTCGTTAATTTGATTATCATTTTGATAGAACATAGTTGGTCTTTCAATAATCCCAGTTTTTCAGTATATTGGCATGATGTTCATATTGACCCGAACAACTTTGGAGGGTTAAAAATGACATCAAATATTTTCACTATGAAACTGACAAAATAGGAAAATAAATAAAACTCATAATTATTTAGAAGATTCGTTGCATGGATTTAATTGTGCTAACTTCCACTGGTAAGATGTTAGAAAATTGAAATACCTCATTTTATTGAATACCTACCAAATTGAGAACTACATATATTATTTTTATTTGTTCTATAATTAATTTGTTAAGGTACACCGGGGTAAGTGTGGACGCGGGGTAAGTGTGGATGATGGCTATTAAAACAATGCTGTGCACTATTTTTTCAAACTTTTGATGCAGAATGTTCAATTTACTTGTAATCTATCCAATAACTGCGAAAAAGATACAATTCTCACAATAACGGATGTTTACAGAGACTTTTTGTTAATTTTCTGTTTTTAACTACGGTGTCGAGTTGATTTGCACCTTTTTCAATTGCAAATTTCTCGTAAACTATGTGGCTCTTGACAAAAAATTCTACATAGAAACAATCCTTACATTCGAAACAATTAGTTAGAAAAAGAAACGGTGGTTAAAAATGAAGAAAAAGGGTTTTTTAACAAAAAACTAAAATTTTGTCTCCAAACCCTACCTGGGGTAAGTGTGGACGGCTTTATCCATACTTGATATTTACTCATTTTTTCAATTTTCTCCCCCTCATCTGGTATAATTTAGCCATTTTTATCATTCGGGTCATGAAAAGTTGGTTAAAGTATTTGTTGGTTCTGAAATAAGCATATATTTCCGATAAAATCGGATCTCGTGTGATGCAACATTAAAGTACACACAATAATTATTAGAAGATGCCATACTAATAGTACCATGACATTTTTTCAAAATTTTGGACGGTTCGTGCCATATAGTAACGTATTTAACCAAGAAAACACAAATTTGTTGAAAATTTCCTGAGAAATCAGAGGGATAATCCACCGTCCACACTTACCCCATAAAGCGGGGTAAGTGAAGACACCAGCAGTCCATAACAAGTTATGTGATAACTTTTCTCGCTTTGCGCCTATCAAGCTCATCTCTTCAGCGTTTGTAAACAACATGTTCTGCATTACATTGAACGTAATTTTATCAAAATTGATCCACTGCTGATTTTTCAATGATTTTTTAAAGTTGAACTATACCAAAAACCGTCCACACTTACCCCGGTGTACCTTATATGAACTTTACAGGCCCTTTTAATACAATTTTTATAAATTGGTTTTACAGTTGTATTTCGCATCATTTGTTTATTTTATTGATGTTTTACACAATTTCTTTATAGAAAAAATATGTTCTCATACTCAAAAGCTCATAACAGGCCGTAATAGATAATTCGGGTGTTTGTACACTGGATTAGTCGTACATGAAAAAATGTTTTTATCGTCCGTCTTTAAAACTTTGTTGAAGTTTTTAATCGTTTTATTAATAATTGATCATGATTCCATTTATTTTTAACTAATTCACATAAAAATGAAATCAATCATTTCAATGTGTTGATCAGTTATATGGAAGTTGAAAGAAAATTATTGAAATAAACATCGAAACTATACAAATTTTATAATCATTTTTCAAATGAACGATTGAAACTATTTTCATTTTGTTAAATTTTGAGATACAACAAACCGCGAATTGAAAAGCGAGTTTTGAAAATAAAAAAACGATTTATTTGTAATCAAATTTTTAAAAATTTCGGACTGCAAAACATTAGTTTTGAACCTCTGTTTTGTACGTTGAAGGTGAACAAACTTGTACTGATCATCTGAACATCATTTTAGCGTATGATTAACAGTAGGTGTTGATTTTTTTTTGTAAGTTTTTTATTTGAAACGGTAGGTGTTGATGATAATGATGAATTTATGAACGAAAAAACGATAAAAATCGGATTTTATTTCATCGACAGAAATTTTATTGATGATTTTAGATTTGGATGGCAACATTATAAAATTGTTTGTTTTATACGGAACTCGAATGTTGATATAAAACAAAGATTTCAACTGATTATTTATCATAATCGGTTGAAAATTGTAGAAGTTATGGCCAAGGTAGCCGAAATCACAGAATAATTTATAATTTCAGAGCATTTCGAGCATATTTTCGTCACAGATCCTGTGTTATAGAATACAGTATTCACAGATTTTTGAAATTTGGTATGTCTTTCTAAAAAAAACAAATCAATCCATATTTACTTTGGGATTCTGATTCAAATTCATGAAAATGTTGTAAAGTTAACATTTTCGATATTTATTGTAAAAATAAGCATAAAGGACATTTTTTCAGTGAAAATCGTATTAAAACATTACAAAATCGTATTCAAACATTACTTTACGATAATAATAATATTAGCATTTTCAAATGATTTAACAAACCACAGCGCAAAATAGAGTTACTAATCTTAGTATAGGAAGAATAAAACATGGTAAATCTAACCCGCTTCGAACTTAAATTAATCATTGGCTTACCAGAAGGTCACTATTTTAACTATAAGCAAAATCTAACCATCGGAAGGGGTTGAAATTGAGCCTCAAGCATGAATGAGATTAAAAAATATTTTGCTCGGAAGATGCACAAAAAACAAATTTTTCATTGATAACTTTTTTCCCCACTAGCCGATTGATTTTTTTAAATAATTTTCTCAAAGCCTAAATCAAGACAAATATTTTACCCGAAGACAGCATCATGATTGGAATTGAAACAAAAAAGTTACCTAAGAAAGATGGTCAAGCGCTTACACTTTCTGCATTATATTCCTTTTCCTTAATTCTGAACATGGATGCGCGCACACGGGTTCGCACCCGGGTTCGAACACGAGCTCGAACTTGTACCCTGCACTTTGAGTGCGGTGAGTATAAATGGGTGCGTGTTGAACTTGCGCCTCGAAAGTTGTGTGCAAGTAAGTGCAAAAACTTGCGTGCACTTCGAACTCAAGTTGTACCGTGAAGACTGCTTGTAATCTTTCGGATATATGAACTTTTTTTCGAAACTTACATAAAATACTTAAAACTTTATTTATTCCCCTCTTCGAAAATTTTGGAAATTTCGAAGGGGGTGACAAAAGTAGAATTTGATATTTGTTCCAGCCTTATTGTGCGAACGGATTCAGTCAATCGGCGATCAAGCGAGCGAGTCAATTAAGTGCCAAGTTTCTTTTGGAAATGAACGGATTATGAAATAATGCCAGAATTAGAATAAAAATTAAATTTAAAAAAATTGAAATTGGAAGGCGGGTTGAGAGGACTTCCCGAACGTTTAGAAAACAACTAAGCGAGTTAAGAGAACAGCATAACATTTAAAGGCGTGTTGAGAGGACAGCTTAAGTGATTGATGAGAAAACAAACGAGTTGGGAGGACAGCTTGAATTCGAAAGGCGAGTTGAGAGGACAGCCTCAGTGATTGATGAGAAAACAAACGAATTGAGAGGACACCTTGAAATCGAAAGGCGAGTCTAGAGGACAGCCTGATTAACTGATGAAATAACAAATGACTATAGAGGACAGCTTGAAATCGAAAAGAGAATTTAGAGGACAGTCTGAATTACTGATTAGAATTCCAAGCGATTTAAAAGAATAGGACACCTTGAAATCTAATGGCGAGTCTAGAGGACAGTCTGAGTAACTGATGAAAAACAAACGACTCGAGAGGACAGCTTGAAATCGAAAAGTGAAATTAGAGGACAGCCTGAGTTACTGATAAGAATTCCAAGCGAATTAAAAAGCATAGCTTGAAATTTGAAGGCGAGTTGAGAGGACAACATGAGTAATTAATGAGGAATCAAGCGAGACGAGAGGACAGTCTGAGTGATTGATAAGAAACCAAGCGAGTTGAGAGGACAGCTTGAAATCTAAAGGCAAGTTTAGAGGACAGCCTGAGTGATTGATGAGAAATCAAGCGAGTTGAGAGGACAGTTTGAAATCGAAAGGCAAATTGAGAGGACAGTCAGAATAATCGATGAGAAAACAAGCGAGTCGAGAGGACAGCTTGAAATCGAAAGGTAAATTTTGAGGACAGCCTGAGTTACTGATATGAATTCCAAACGAATTAAATCAATAGCCTGAAATTTATAGGCAAATTGAGAGGATAGCCTGAGTACTTAATAAGAAAACAAGCGAGTTGAGAAGACAGCCTGAGTGATTAATGAAAAAACAAGCGCGTTGAGAGGACAGCTTAAAATCGAAAAACGAGTTGATAGGACAGCCTGAGTAATTAATGAAGAACCAAGCGAGTTGAGAGAACAGCTTGAAATCGAAAAACGAGTTGAGAGAACAGCCTGAGTGATTGATGAGAAAACAAAAGAGTTGAGAGGACAGCTTGAAATCGAAAGACGAGTCTAGAGGACAGTGTGAGTAACTGATGAAATAAGAAACGACTCCAGAGGACAGCATGAAATCGAAAGGTGAATTTAGAGGACAGCCTGAGTTACTGATAAGAATTCCAACCGAATTAAAAGAATAGCTTGAAATTTGTAAGCGAGTTGAGTAGACAGCATGAGTAATTAATGAGGAACCAAGCGAGTTGAGAGGACAGCTTGAAATCGAAAAACGAGTTGAGAGAACAGCCTGAGTTATTGATGAGCAAACAAACGAGTTGAGAGAACAGCTTGAAATCGAAAGGCGAGTCTAGAGGACAGTCTGAGTAACTGATTAAAATACAAACGATTCCAGGGGACAGCTTGAGTTCGCAAGGTACATTTTGAGGACAGCCTGAGTTACTGATATTAATTCCAAACGAATTAAATGAAAATGAAATGAAATTTAAAGGTAAGTTGAGAGGACAGCCTGAGTGATTGATGAAATAATAAGCAATTTAAGATGACATATTGAAATGGAAAGGCGAGTTGAGAGGACAGCTTGAAATCTTAAGGCGAGTTGAGAGGACAGCCTTAATGATTGATGAGAAAACAAGCGAGTTGAGAAGACAACTTAGAATCGAAAGACGAGTTGAGAGGACAGTCTGAGTGATTGATGAAAATCAAGCGAGTCGAGAGGACAGCTTGAAATCAAAAGGTGAATTGAGAAGACATCCTGAGTTTCTGATAAGAATTCCAAGCGAACTAAAAAAAATAGATTGAAATTTAGAGACGAGTAGAGAGGACAGCCCAAGTAATTAATGAGGAAACAAGAGAGTTGAGAGGACAGCTTGAAAGCGAAAGACGAGTTCAGAGGACAGCTTGAAATCGAAAAGTGAATTGAAAAGACAGCCTGAGTTATCGATAAGAATTCTAAGCGATTTAAAAGAATAGCTTGAAATATAAAGGGGAGTTGAAAGGATAGCCTAAGTTACTAATCAAAAAAACAGCTTGAGATAAGAACAATCGTTGTGAGAGGATAATTTAAATGATGCTATCAAAATAAAGGGCTGATAAAATTTTTGTTTGAAATACTTCTATCATATTCGTTCAATTCATCACTGAAAACTTATATTGCAAATGTATCTATCTGTTTGAAAATTGGATTTGAAATTTAATATGCAATTAGAAAGTGGTAAGAAAAAAAAATGCAAATTTGGTTGTAAACATTTAAATGGCAAATATACACTAATTAAGATAAGAGAGCGGACAGACTGGCGCGAGTCTGGTTTTGGTATGCCAGGCGTACTGGGTTCGATTCTCGGTATCGGTTAGAAAACTTTTGGGTTTGAATCTCATAAGTTGCCTGCCGACAGGTAAGATGTGTTTCCTCCTATAACTGACTATATAATAAGAATGTTCTATCAGTTGCCAGCTGACCAGGTGTCAACAAATATGTCAGAAAATTCAATTTTCTCCAAATAGCTTAAGACAATTCATATTTGTGTATTTGACGTTCACGAAATTAAATATTTTTTTATTGAAAATTTCGATAAAACTGTTGTGTAAAGAAGTGTGACTAAACAAGTTCAGAATTTGAAACCAACCATTTTAACTTCAAAATTCATTCATCAAATACTAATTTTTCACATCAACAAGTTGGTAGCCATATGACAGGTGTCATAATAATCAACAGATTAAGCAAAAAACCATTTATCTTAGTATCCATTACTTCTGTACTAATCACTTTGATAATAAATAAAATCGTTTATGTCACTACAAATTTTTTGCTGATATGCAACATTCTTCAACAAGACAATGTCAACCTCAATATATTTTTTTATTTTCTGGAATGCTCAACTCCACATCCAAAATTTTCACATTTCAGATGTTCAAGTACTGAAGAGATAATTTTGATTAATTTAATTGCCCTGAATTCAAAATGCATTTTTATCAGCTTTAGTTTAAAAAAAAATTAGTAAATCGTTTTTAACAAATTTTGGCATTTTTTAACGAAACTATAAAACATTTCCAAAATTTTCAAAACGAAGATTTTAATTCAACTTTCAGATTTCCCCAAGCCCACGTTTAATTTTGACTTCTGCAAAAAAAGTTGTAGGTTGAAGTTTTTTTAACTCTTCTCCATTCTGTAAAATACGGGAATTTTAACGAATTTTTAAAGAAACTCCAAACCAAATAAAATTTAAGATATTTTTTGAAGATTAAATCAAATTGTTTTGAAGGCTTCAACAAATTCGTTAAAATGAACTTTAACTGAATTTTGCTATTTCATGCAGCGTTCCCCAATTGAATGAAGTATTACAAACAATTTCGGAATCAGATTATTTTCTAACATGTAGATTTGTTAACTCATCAGTTACCAATGAAAAATTGGAATGAAAACTGACTCAAATCTAATATCATTAACTCTATATCAACAAAACTAGAGGTGTATAACAAGATCTGACAAAAGATTCGAGTTCAGGACGCCAAAACCTGCTAAATCAATTTTTAAAACATAAGCACCAAAATGCTGTTCTCTTGAGCTATCAATTTGATTCTATAAATTATTTTTTAAAATGCTTTTTTATTTAAAAAAAATCCTTCTAAAATAAGGTTTTCAGAATGTTTTCTTCACGTTTCCGGACCGGGCAAATTCGAGGAATTTTATCTATAAACCTGGCAAAATTTGGGCTATGATTAAAAAGTTAACGACCATAAATTCGGGCAATATCCTGGCAAATTTAGTCAAAACCCAGAAATAACTCAACAAAAATGAAGAAAATAATTCAAAAATTTTTTTTTATCAAAACTTATCGACAGATTTTAAACCGTAAGCTTCCAAAAAACCTTTCATGATTATTTGGATAAACCTTGCTCGAAAATTTCATTTTGAAGGCTAAATATGTAAAAAAAAAAACAGTATAGTTAGGTTTTTTTATTTGATTTCCCAAAAAAGTGAAATATTCCGAGCAAAATCCGGGAGTTTTTCAATGAAATCCGGGCAACCAGGCCGGGACAACAATCTGGCAACCTTGTTCTAAAATGTTTATTTAAAAAAACTTTTCACCGTGTTTTGTTTTAATTTTCAAATATATCTACCCAAAATCTATAGGTTTATCATTGTTTTTTTTTAAATTCTGATTAATTGTGTTCTGAAAACATTGTCTTCTTGGAAGCTCATAAATCTAAATTTTTAATAAGAGAAACACAGTTTCTATATTCTGTCCTTTTTAGGACCAGCGCTTTAAAATTCATAAACGTTTTACTTATTTTTATTATTTAATTGAATGATTAATGGCATTTCGGTGAACTATACATTCTAATAGGAAGAATATCAAATGAAAGTAATGAAAATTATAGACGGATAGATTAGATTAGGAAGCATGAAAGGTGTTGAAAATGAGCCAAGAGCGTGATTTGAGAAAACTTCTTGCCGTACAAGACCATTTGTCCCACACCGTATTATTGTCTAGAACAGTGGTCGGCAACCTTTTGAGGCACAAGAGCCAAAAATTACAATTTTTTAACTTCAGTGTTCGAAAGAGCCACAAAACTATTAAATTTTTCTATTTTCAATTTCGATGAACAATCCTTAATAACTCAAGGTTTTCTTGCTTTGTCTTCAGCAGCTGTAGTTTTTGAAAACCAAGTGTTGATTAAAAAGAGTACTTTAAAAATTCATTACAAAAATTTCTGGAATACTGTAAAATTTTATCCTGTTTTCCAAGATTAAGCTTCAAAACCATGAATCAGCATGCTCTAAAATAACAATTGACCTTTCTTTGTGTTCTTTGCCCTCATTCAGTTTAAAATTAGAGTTTGATAAAATTTATCGGCATGTTGAAACATTTTTTTTTAATTTAATATAAGCATAAATCATGACTTATTGTGGTCGTCCACATGGTTGTTAAAAAAACTGGAATCTTCAATATAATAGGCTCAGAAATGTCTTGTGAAACCAAAATATTTACTAAAGCACATTTTGAAAAAAAAAAAGTTGTGGTTGATTTCAATAAAATACCTATTACAATACTGCTATGTGTTTTGTTTGAGAAAACTTATATGAAGCTTGCGGTTTTTTTTTGTAAAATATGGGAAACTGATATAAAAAAAAATTGTCTATGATTTAAATTCTCATATTTTGTTTTTTGATCCTAAAATTCTTCCCATTAAATTGCTCCAAAAAAGTCTTTCAATTTTCAGAAGAGTATTCATAGAGCCCAACAAAAGACACAAAAGAGCCTTTAGATAGTTTTGAAAGAGTCTTAATTTATGTCTCTAATGAGTTTGAAGCTTGTTTGAAAACATCATCAAGAGATTTAAAAGAAAGTCGAAAAAATCTTCAAAGAATGGACTCAAATAAGTTTAATCTTCTCAGGAAAGTTCAAAAAGAGTCTCAAAAACTTCTAAAATAATCTTAAAAATTCCTAAAAGAGTCCCCGAACAGACTTTAAAGTGTCTTCAAAATACTTAGAGTCTTAAGGGGCTACAAGAGTCCTCAAAGAACTTTTAAAGAGTCTCAGAAGAGTTTTGAAACAGTCTCAAAACAGTCAGAAAAATCTCGAAACAATCTGGTAAAAATTCAAGAGAGTCTTCAAATTGTCCTTTAGAGTCACAAAAGTGCCTGAAAATAGTTTTATAACAAGCTTAAAAGTGTAAATAAAGTCAAAAGAAATTTAAGTCTCAAAAAGGGCTCCAGGGAACCTCGAAATTCCCTCAGAGAGTCTCAATCAGTCCTAAAACAGTTTAAGATCAATTTGAAAACAGTCTCAGAACAATCTCACGAGTCTCAAAAAAGCCCTCAATGAGTTTGAAAAAAGGGTCAAAAGAGTCTCAAGATTCCTGAAAGGACATCTAATGGCTTTGACAAGAGCTTTTAAAGTTGTTCTTAGGACAGTCTACAAAGAGTATCGAATCAATCTTAAAATAATTTTGTTAGGGTCTCAAAAGAGTCTCAAACGAATCTCAATAGACTGTAAAGAGAATCTCAGAAAAGTTCTGCATGAGTCTTTTTTAAATTTGAAAAACTATTTTGCATTTCTGATTTCTGATTGAAGAATTTTTTTTTCTTGTCCTAATGTTTATTTTCAAACTTAAATTTGATAGTCATACTTGTTATTTTCGTCAAAGTTAGTGATGTTTTTTTTCGATTTGGTATTCATACCTGAAATTTTCTGACGTAACGGCAATTGGTATCAGGTTTTCTACACAGGAAGGCTTATTGGTTGGATTAGCACAGTTTTAAGTAGGTATAAATTTGACTGAAATATTATTTGAAATTGACGTTAAAGAGCCTCAACTTCTCATCCAAAGAGCCGCATGTGGCTCGCGAGACGCAGGTTGCCGACCAGTGGTCTAGAAGAAGCAAAGTCGATAGGCTGACTTTGCATTGATCTATACAATGATACATGGATGGATCGAAGCACGTGTTTTTCGTACCCCGATATTTTTATTATTGTGAACTTTATAAACAAACTTTTCAAGCCTTTAATTTTGACAACTAGAAGAATTTAGAAAATAAAAAAATGATTTTGAGTATTCATAATAAAATATGTTATTCTTTTTATCAAATCATTTCTGATTTTGATAACTGGAATAAAAAATCAAATTAATTTTTTTTTTATTAAATTCAATTCAATCAAGAACTACGAGTTTAACTACATTCTCTTAAATTAAAAATGGATTTTTTTTCCCCTAATTCAGAATTCACGATTGAAATCGCTATGATTGTTTTTTTTTTAAATTCGAGATATTTCAGCAAAAATTTTCAATTAAAACTTCATTTGAAAATGTGAAAAAGAAATGTCAATCAAGATTGTAAATATTTAAGAATTATTAGCATTTAGCCCAACAATTTTAAATCATGATAAATTTTAAACCTAATCTGAAATTAATTTAAGAACTCGGTTGATTAATCCTGTGAGAAATATGCAAAACTTTTCAAATAAACCCAACTAATTCAACCCTTTCAAAAGCTTTCGAAAATTTCAATCATAACCCAAACTTAAGTGATAAGGATGAGCTGGGTTTCGGTAAACCTCCTAAATAATTAGAGCCCCACGCAAAAGCTAGGAAGGTTTGTGGGTACCAATACTTCATCGCTTCTCATATGCTATGCCCTAAACAATTAATCAAAACGCTCTCACTATGCGGATCATTTTTCATTCCGAGGAGTAGCAAATGATTTATGACTTGTGCCCGGAAAAGTTTATTACTAAATTATCATACGGTCCTCGAAAAACATACAGCCCCCGAACCGAAAATCGTGTATACTTTCGGAAACTATCAATTAGTGTTCTGCGGTGGGCCCAGCTAGAATGATTCAATTTGAAATTCGCTATGAAATAGATAACAAAATATTGAAAAAAAAATCATTATCAGTTTGAGTCAACAAGTTGTGAGTTTTAAAGAATTTTTATGTTAAAAAAATTCCAACATATTTTTCTCTTAAATAAGAATCAGTAAATAATGAACCCCTTTAGATAGTTCCAATGATATGTTCGTGTGGAAACCCAGCTGTCGAAATTTATCAGATCTGGGGTTGGTCCACAGACCCAGTGAATCCTAAAATGCTTAACCCACAACATGTTCGGTTCTGGCGGGCCCGGTGAGTTGGTTTAGGTTGTTTATCTAGATACATCCATAGGATTGGAAATAGAGGAGCCAAGCATAATTCATGCAAAGGTTGAGGTTGATTTCTTACTAATATTTGAGCTGAGAGTGATTTATATATTAATAGATAGAAAATCGGTACAGCGTTAAATTTGATTACAGGGTGCTTTTTCTGAAAACTAAAAGCTCTTAAATAAAACATAGATTATGTTTCCATAAATAAATTTCTTGGTTATACTTTATCCGAACCATTTTAATGATTGCCAATCACTTGAAGCGAAACTGGTAATCGAAACCACAATTTTATTGCTGGACCTTGTCGAATCAAATCAGTGACAACCTCATCCCTAACGACATTTTCTTTCGTCTAAATACCGAGAACGTCTCATTATATTCGGAAGAAATTCATACGCTCGATCAAATACGTCGATATCTTGCTCGATTTGCATAATCAAAGTTAAATTAATTACGGTCTTCCGTAGCGCGTTGCGTTCCAGGAAAAGCGGGAAATGTATCGCGCCAAACGTTCATTTCATTTCCGATGAAAATTCTTCGCTGCACGAAAGAGATTTCAGCTTCAGTGAGTTTTAATTTTTCTTTCCCTTTTTTCGAATAACTCCAAAGCACTGGTGCATTAAACGTAAAAATGGAATCAAATGACATTCTTTCTATTTTAAGTGCCCTCATTTACTTTTAATAAATAGTAGGTACCAAGATGTCCATTCAATTGAAGACAATTTAAAAGTTTGTTTTTTAAGAAATTCAAAAATGACAAAAATGACAAAAATGACAAAAATGACAAAAATGACAAAAATGACAAAAATGACAAAAATGACAAAAATGACAAAAATGACAAAAATGACAAAAATGACAAAAATGACAAAAATGACAAAAATGACAAAAATGACGAAAATGACAGAAATGACAAAAATGACAAAAATGACAAAAATGACAAAATGACAAAAATGACAAAAATGACAAAAATGACAAAAATGACAAAAATGATAAAAATGACAAAAATGACAAAAATGACAAAAATGACAAAAATGACAAAAATGACAAAAATGACAAAAATGACAAAAATGACAAAAATGACAAAAATGACAAAAATGACAAAAATGACAAAAATGACAAAAATAACAAAAATGACAAAAATAACAAAAATGACAAAAATGACAAAAATGACAAAAATGACAAAAATGACAAAAATGACAAAAATGACAAAAATGACAAAAATGACAAAAATGACAAAAATGACAAAAATGACAAAAATGACAAAAATGACAAAAATGACAAAAATGACAAAAATGACAAAAATGACAAAAATGACAAAAATGACAAAAATGACAAAAATGACAAAAATGACAAAAATGACAAAAATGACAAAAATGACAAAAATGACAAAAATGACAAAAATGACAAAAATGACAAAAATGACAAAAATGACGAAAATGACAGAAATGACAAAAATGACAAAAATGACAAAATGACAAAAATGACAAAAATGACAAAAATGACAAAAATGACGAAAATGACAGAAATGACAAAAATGACAAAAATGACAAAATGACAAAAATGACAAAAATGACAAAAATGACAAAAATGATAAAAATGACAAAAATGACAAAAATGACAAAAATGACAAAAATGACAAAAATGACAAAAATGACAAAAATGACAAAAATGACAAAAATGACAAAAATGACAAAAATGACAAAAATGACAAAAATGACAAAAATGACAAAAATGACAAAAATGACAAAAATGACAAAAATGACAAAAATGACAAAAATGACAAAAATGACAGAAATGACAAAAATGACAAAAATGACAAAAATGACAAAAATGACAAAAATGACAAAAATGACAAAAATGACAAAAATGACAAAAATGACAAAAATGACAAAAATGACAAAAATGACGAAAATGACAGAAATGACAAAAATGACAAAAATGACAAAATGACAAAAATGACAAAAATGACAAAAATGACAAAAATGACAAAAATGACGAAAATGACAGAAATGACAAAAATGACAAAAATGACAAAATGACAAAAATGACAAAAATGACAAAAATGACAAAAATGATAAAAATGACAAAAATGACAAAAATGACAAAAATGACAAAAATGACAAAAATGACAAAAATGACAAAAATGACAAAAATGACAAAAATGACAAAAATGACAAAAATGACAAAAATGACAAAAATGACAAAAATGACAAAAATGACAAAAATGACAAAAATGACAAAAATGACAAAAATGACAAAAATGACAAAAATGACAAAAATGACAAAAATGACAAAAATGACAAAAATGACAAAAATGACAAAAATGACAAAAATGACAAAAATGACAAAAATGACAAAAATGACAAAAATGACAAAAATGACAAAAATGACAAAAATGACAAAAATGACAAAAATGACAAAAATGACAAAAATGACAAAAATGACAAAAATGACAAAAATGACAAAATTGACAAAAATGACAAAAATGACAAAAATGACAAAAATGACAAAAATGACAAAAATGACAAAAATCACAAAAATCACAAAAATGACAAAAATGACAAAAATGACAAAAATCACAAAAATCACAAAAATCACAAAAATCACAAAAATCACAAAAATCACAAAAATGACAAAAATGACAAAAATCACAAAAATCACAAAAATCACAAAAATCACAAAAATCACAAAAATCACAAAAATCACAAAAATGACAAAAATGACAAAAATGACAAAAATGACAAAAATGACAAAAATGACAAAAATGACAAAAATGACAAAAATGACAAAAATGACAAAAATGACAAAAATGACAAAAATGACAAAAATGACAAAAATGACAAAAATGACAAAAATGACAAAAATGACAAAAATGACAAAAATGACAAAAATGACAAAAATGACAAAAATGACAAAAATGACAAAAATGACAAAAATGACAAAAATGACAAAAATGACAAAAATGACAAAAATGACAAAAATGACAAAAATGACAAAAATGACAAAAATGACAAAAATGACAAAAATGACAAAAATGACAAAAATGACAAAAATGACAAAAATGACAAAAATGACAAAAATGACAAAAATGACAAAAATGACAAAAATGACAAAAATGACAAAAATGACAAAAATGACAAAAATGACAAAAATGACAAAAATGACAAAAATGACAAAAATGACAAAAATGACAAAAATGACAAAAATGACAAAAATGACAAAAATGACAAAAATGACAAAAATGACAAAAATGACAAAAATGACAAAAATGACAAAAATGACGAAAATGACAGAAATGACAAAAATGACAAAAATGACAAAATGACAAAAATGACAAAAATGACAAAAATGACAAAAATGACGAAAATGACAGAAATGACAAAAATGACAAAAATGACAAAATGACAAAAATGACAAAAATGACAAAAATGACAAAAATGATAAAAATGACAAAAATGACAAAAATGACAAAAATGACAAAAATGACAAAAATGACAAAAATGACAAAAATGACAAAAATGACAAAAATGACAAAAATGACAAAAATGACAAAAATGACAAAAATGACAAAAATGACAAAAATGACAAAAATGACAAAAATGACAAAAATGACAAAAATGACAAAAATGACAAAAATGACAAAAATGACAAAAATGACAAAAATGACAAAAATGACAAAAATGACAAAAATGACAAAAATGACAAAAATGACAAAAATGACAAAAATGACAAAAATGACAAAAATGACAAAAATGACAAAAATGACAAAAATGACAAAAATGACAAAAATGACAAAATTGACAAAAATGACAAAAATGACAAAAATGACAAAAATGACAAAAATGACAAAAATGACAAAAATGACAAAAATCACAAAAATCACAAAAATCACAAAAATGACAAAAATGACAAAAATGACAAAAATCACAAAAATCACAAAAATCACAAAAATCACAAAAATCACAAAAATCACAAAAATGACAAAAATCACAAAAATCACAAAAATCACAAAAATCACAAAAATCACAAAAATCACAAAAATCACAAAAATGACAAAAATGACAAAAATGACAAAAATGACAAAAATGACAAAAATGACAAAAATGACAAAAATGACAAAAATGACAAAAATGACAAAAATGACAAAAATGACAAAAATGACAAAAATGACAAAAATGACAAAAATGACAAAAATGACAAAAATGACAAAAATGACAAAAATGACAAAAATGACAAAAATGACAAAAATGACAAAAATGACAAAAATGACAAAAATGACAAAAATGACAAAAATGACAAAAATGACAAAAATGACAAAAATGACAAAAATGACAAAAATGACAAAAATGACAAAAATGACAAAAATGACAAAAATGACAAAAATGACAAAAATGACAAAAATGACAAAAATGACAAAAATGACAAAAATGACAAAAATGACAAAAATGACAAAAATGACAAAAATGACAAAAATGACAAAAATGACAAAAATGACAAAAATGACAAAAATGACAAAAATGACAAAAATGACAAAAATGACAAAAATGACAAAAATGACAAAAATGACAAAAATGACAAAAATGACAAAAATGACAAAAATGACAAAAATGACAAAAATGACAAAAATGACAAAAATGACAAAAATGACAAAAATGACAAAAATGACAAAAATGACAAAAATGACAAAAATGACAAAAATGACAAAAATGACAAAAATGACAAAAATGACAAAAATGACAAAAATGACAAAAATGACAAAAATGACAAAAATGACAAAAATGACAAAAATGACAAAAATGACAAAAATGACAAAAATGACAAAAATGACAAAAATGACAAAAATGACAAAAATGACAAAAATGACAAAAATGACAAAAATGACAAAAATGACAAAAATGACAAAAATGACAAAAATGACAAAAATGACAAAAATGACAAAAATGACAAAAATGACAAAAATGACAAAAATGACAAAAATGACAAAAATGACAAAAATGACAAAAATGACAAAAATGACAAAAATGACAAAAATGACAAAAATGACAAAAATGACAAAAATGACAAAAATGACAAAAATGACAAAAATGACAAAAATGACAAAAATGACAAAAATGACAAAAATGACAAAAATGACAAAAATGACAAAAATGACAAAAATGACAAAAATGACAAAAATGACAAAAATGACAAAAATGACAAAAATGACAAAAATGACAAAAATGACAAAAATGACAAAAATGACAAAAATGACAAAAATGACAAAAATGACAAAAATGACAAAAATGACAAAAATGACAAAAATGACAAAAATGACAAAAATGACAAAAATGACAAAAATGACAAAAATGACAAAAATGACAAAAATGACAAAAATGACAAAAATGACAAAAATGACAAAAATGACAAAAATGACAAAAATGACAAAAATGACAAAAATGACAAAAATGACAAAAATGACAAAAATGACAAAAATGACAAAAATGACAAAAATGACAAAAATGACAAAAATGACAAAAATGACAAAAATGACAAAAATGACAAAAATGACAAAAATGACAAAAATGACAAAAATGACAAAAATGACAAAAATGACAAAAATGACAAAAATGACAAAAATGACAAAAATGACAAAAATGACAAAAATGACAAAAATGACAAAAATGACAAAAATGACAAAAATGACAAAAATGACAAAAATGACAAAAATGACAAAAATGACAAAAATGACAAAAATGACAAAAATGACAAAAATGACAAAAATGACAAAAATGACAAAAATGACAAAAATGACAAAAATGACAAAAATGACAAAAATGACAAAAATGACAAAAATGACAAAAATGACAAAAATGACAAAAATGACAAAAATGACAAAAAATGACAAAAATGACAAAAATGACAAAAATGACAAAAATGACAAAAAGGACAAAAAGGACAAAAAGGACAAAAATGACAAAAATGACAAAAATGACAAAAATGACAAAAATGACAAAAATGACAAAAATGACCAAAATGACAAAAATGACAAAAATGACAAAAATGACAAAAATGACAAAAATGACAAAAATGACAAAAATGACAAAAATGACAAAAATGACAAAAATGACAAAAATGACAAAAATAACAAAAATGACAAAAACGACAAAAATTATAAAAACAAGATGTTTGAATCTACTAATGAAGTAAACAGGGATCAATAAAGGATTCTAGAATAGCATTCCCTATGAATCACATTCCTCATATATTTTCAGTTACATGCTGACCTGAAAATTTTGAAATTTTTAAAAATTAATTTGATTTGTTTTGTTATTAAATTTGAGAAAATGGTTTATAAAACGAAATTAGTTCAAACCAATTTCGTGATATTTTTTTAAACAGGGAAAAATTCCAACAATCAAAGATCATATTTATAATTTGGATATTGGAAAACATATTCAAAACCGAAAAAATGGGGGGATAAGCGCAATAAAATGTTAAAATTTATTTTCCTACATTGTGGACGGCCCCTGATAAAAATGGATGCCATATTCATGTTGAGCATCCCAAAAATATCTGAACTACAGGGTTTTTTTTTTCAAACATATATTCATAATTTTTTTTTTTGCTTGGCCAGTTTATGTTTATACCACTGTGCTACGTTTAAAATTTGCTTCAAATTTAGTCAATTTAAATAAACATTGGATTAGGAGTGGGTCAACTGACTGTTGATTCGTCCCTCATTTTGTTAATTTACTTGTCTACTGTTTTATTTATGTTTTACCTGCTGTATTTCTCTGATCCTGGTTGAACTTGAACCTATTTGTTTTTTGCTAAAGTTTTGAAGTGAGGTCAATGTTTATTATTCAAAAATTTGTATTTTTATTTCAAACGTGAAAATATGTACATTAAATTCTAAAAATCTGAAAAAATAACAAATATAGATTGAAATATGAGGAATCGATTGGCATCATTAACACAAAATCTATCATTTTGTCACTTATACCTAAGGTTGCCAGATTACCTGATTTTATCCGGGTTTGACCGGATATTTAATACCCCATTTGGGAACTGTCTGGCCCGGCCCGGTTTCCCGGATTTAATAGAAAAATGACCGGATTCTCCTCGGATTTTTTCAAATTGTATTGTTTTTTTGTCAAGCCACATAAATAAAAAAAAAATGAGCAAATTTTGCAAAAATAATCATTTTTTTGAGGCCAAAAATACAATTTTTCACTGTTTTTTATCTTGATTTTTGTTGAAACATTTTTGGGTTTTGACAAAATTTTCCCGGATATTGCCAGGATTTTGAGTCGTCAATTTTGAGATGAAATGCCCGAATTTTCCCAGGAATGTATAGAAAATAGCCTGGTTTGTCCGACCCGGATACATGCTGAAAAAAATCTGGCAAGCTTTATAACCCTTTGGCTCTGAGGGCTTCTAATATGTTTGCTTCTTTAAACACAATTTTTGGCAGATTTAGAAATTTTCGTTTCACGAAATATGAGATGGACTTTATTATTTCTGTTAGAAAATGGCAAAGCTACGTGCAAAATTATTTTTATTTTTTTTTTTTATAGAAAAAATCTATTTTCAAATTTATAATAAATAATATCTTAGCTTAGCTTAGCTTTGTTGACTACTCGTATCCATCATAACCATAAATCATTGAACTTGAAATGCTGTGAAGAAATAATTAAACAACAACAATTAAAAAAGACTACATAACACATTTGATTAGGTTTGCTCAACTTACGCATTTCTAATTCTATGATCGCTGGCGTGACTAAGCAGAACAAATCTACGTCTACCTCGCCAATTATTGCTACTCCGTGATTGATCGAGGCCATCAAATTTGTGCAATGGCCAAAAGAATGGTGCTTGGGATTAGCAAAACATTCACTATACACAAAAACAAAAATGCTCGCTCTTTGAAAAAACATCAATAACGGCGCCGGCCACGTCCTAGTAGTCAATGGGAGAAATATGAAAGAATGCTAGTAGGATACTTTTAAGGTTCAATCAACAACCTTTTGCCCCTATATATTCCAAAAATTTAGAAACAAATGCACGTCAATATCACCAACTTTAGAAACCGTCTATACGTCTGCGAATCTACATATATTCAAATATCCAAGGAAAGGGTTGTGTTAGTAGGGGGAGGTTATAGATCAGGATCCATTTTGTTAAATGCGATGCATTGAATGCGATCGTGATTTCCAATACCTTTTATGCTTCTAGGTACAGTTTAATGAGTTTTCAGTTATGATGATTGGAAAGGGTCGTTTTTGAAAAATCATCAATGTGATTCTACTCTTATTCTACTCATATTGATTTCGACATTACGGAAAAAAAATAAATGAACCAACTAGTACAAAACTTAATAACATACAAATAAGATTAACGCTCAAATAGTGGATTGATGTTTACTTTTAACATCAGTCATGATACTTAACGTTTAAAAACTACACAAAATTAGTAAACAGTTTTTATCATTAAAAGTTCTCAACTCTATTAATTCACTGTCCCTTTAATGACTTGAATGTTGCTCAAGTTGGTTATTATAAAGCATTATCAATATCCAATGTAAAAGTTTAAATTTCTAAAATCTTCCAAATAAACATCAAATTATAGCGAGACACATTTTGAAGGATTGCATAGAAACATGTACCCTAAGCGTTCTTTAGTTGTGCACTCTAACATGCCGGTAAAAAAGGAGAAAAATTGTTCGGAATTTTTACTAAATATTAATGACATGGGAGTGACACATCTTACCTATAGTCCAATATCAGAATCTGAGCCTTTAATCTACCGCAGATGATGGGTTTTGAATCTCATACACCAGACATCCTGAACTCCAGACCTGGCAAATTTTCGAGCACACATATAGAATGTGTTCATTTCATTGAGATATAAGAATTTTTAAATTTATAAGGTTGCGAGCCTGGCGCTACACCTGAAGTTTCTTTGAAAGTGTTTGGTTTCTTTCCATCAAATAGTTAAATTTGTTGTTCAATCGCTAAAAATTCTCTAACATTTGGATAACCATCAAAAACTTTTCCGAAATCCCATAATCATTATTTTTTCAATGTAAACTAAACGTTGTTCATCTATTTTGTGGTTTCTGATATGATAAAAAAAGGATTATCACGTTGATAGTTGACTCGAAATGCTTAGCAACGCAAAAGATTCCAGAGACTCCGCGAAAACTGCATAAGCCAGGTTTGAACAAAAATCTAAAATATAAGTAACAGAAGAAAACTTTTTCAATTCTGCTGTGGAAAAAATATTGTTTCTATTGACTGTTTGTATTGTTTGTTTTTTGGCAGATTTCTTCAAAAATACAGAAGCTTTTCCATCAGGGCCAGAAGCATTTGATTGAACTTAACTTTACAAACCATGTTAAATATTCTGGAAATGAAATTATTCTCGGTGGCGTTCTTTTCTATTGGATTCCATTATTCTTTAATTAAGCAAATGTGAACCTCCGCATGAAGGAATTATTCACATTTGAAACACACTCTGTTGAATTTTCTGCTTTATACCGCAAACGGGGGAAATTTTGATAACTTGGGTGACGTTTATCCATTCATCGTGCCAATCGTTACGAAACACTGACTGATTTGCAGCTTCTACAGATCGTCAGCCTACTCAAGTACAAGGTATCCAATTTTTCTATTTTTTTTTTCTTCTTGTTTATCTTCAAAACATCCTAGAGAAACTTGACAACGAAAAAATTCTGACAGGAAACCTGCCGGGTGCCCGCTGAAGAGTTCGTTTTGCTGTCCATTACGGAAATATCTCCCCGCTAATGGACCAAATATTTTGCGCACGATTTGACCACCGTACATTGATAATTTTATCGGAAGGCAGCTGTTTTACGCCGTAGAAATGAAGTTAGCCTATTTATTTGTCAGCTAGACGAACCAAATCAGAAAAAAATATCTTTTTTATCACTTCCCTTATTAACATTTTCGCATATCGCTTGATAAAACTTCCACATTCCTCAACTTCATAGAATCAATCATATTCACTTTTTTTTAAATTTTTTTTTTCGCTGTTAGATCCTCTGGGACTCTTTCAATGATTTACCACATGAGTGTTGGTCAAATAGTTGATATCTAGCTGTCTTTGGGTCTCCCACTGGGATTTCATGGATTTTTCTCGAACCTGCCCAATAAAATTGTCTATGAGCTTCTCTATTGGGCGCTTTCTCAAAATCCAATTGACAGATTGTCACTAAATTTTGTACACTTAAACACAACATTACTGGGTAGCTTCACTGAAAATTTTAAAAGCTAATTAATGCACAAAAAACAGTTCAACTGTAGCTTTGAGACATATTTATAGTTATTTTAAACGTGATTTGGGATAAATTTTGAGTTTACTCACAACACTTTTATCAGTAAAACTTGAGATGAATGCTCATTGAAAAAGGTTCCCTAGAAATTAGCAAGATGACCAAATTGATGTGACCAAACTTTGAAATTTATCTTGTTAACATGTTTGATTAATTAAAGTTCCGATCACCAAAACCCACAGTCATTAGCAGCATTTCTCCACCAAAACCGATTAGGCCCATTGGGAGGAAAAACTAATTTACCACCAATCGAACGTAACTCTCGGTCGAAGCAGATGACTATTTTCCCCTCTAACTCCTCTGCGAAAGGAGGCAACAAAACAAAATTAAAATCATCCAATATAAATTATCCACACCATATAGTTGTCAACCCTTCACCGAGTCGTTTTGTACACCGACAAAAGCACATCCCCCTCCCGATCTATTTTGCACACAAAGTAAAGCAAAGGCGAACCGAATCCTTTCTTGGAACTTTTCCGGAAAAAAGGTAAATCCGGTGACAACACACCTTTCCAGAACCCTCTTAGCAATACATAACACAACGTACAGGAAACAACACCTTTGGGGCACAGAGCCTGTATCTCTGCATCTGCTCTCATATATTATTAGTTCGACTATCTTTTCCAATCGGTTTTTGTGCTTCCCCCGGAACTAACAGGGGGAAATGTTCCTTCTGTTGAGAGCACCAATTGGGTGAAACGACACAATAAACTCGGGGGGACAGCAAACGAGGAGTCAATTGGGTTTTCGGAAAATAATAGAAATCCAATCGACGAAATCTACTTGCCCAATGTGGAGACTGACTAAATACAACTGAGGGTGGAGGTATGGTTTCTCTTTGTGTGCACAAAGTACGGATGAAAGATTAAGGTGCCAAATGGGGAACGGTGGAGCACAGTGAAAAGTTTTGCGGGAATTTTGTCTTCTTGATCCTTGAACTCATCAACTATTCGTCTTTTTCCTAAGCCTACAACTTATAGATAATTCAGCTTATCGACTATTCGACTTTTCGATTCTTCAAAACTCCGACTCCTTCACTCTTCGACTTTTTGACACTTCGTCATTTTGAACTCTTCGACTTATCGACACTTTGACTATTCAACTCTTCAACTCTTCGATTATTCGACTTTTTGACATTTCGACTCTTTGACTTTTCGACTCTTTGACTTTTCGACTCTTTAACTTTTCGACTCTTGGGCTCTTCTCTTTGTTTATCGACATCTTGAACTCTTCAACTCGTTTGCTCTTTGACTTTCGAATCGTCGACTCACTAACTCTTCGCTTCTTCACCTCTTGGACTCTTTGACTTTTCGACTCTTCAAATCGTTGACACTTCGACTTTTCGACTCTTCAAATCGTTGACTCTTCAACTTTTCGACTCTCCGGCTCTCCTACGAATTGACTATTAGATTCTTCGACTCTTCGACCCTTCAACCACTCGTCCACTTTTTGCCTCTTGAATATTTCAAATATTCGGCTTTTCGACTTTTGACTCTCCGACTCTTGGACTCTTTGACGCTTCTATTTACAACTTTCTGATGCTCTCCGACTTTCCGATTCTATTTCACTCTTAAAATCTCAACTATTTGGCACTTTTATTCTTCGGCTCCTGGATTGTCCGACATTTTAACTTAACAACTCTTCAATTTTTCGATTTATCGGCTCTTCGAATCATAGAATTTTCGTATCTTCAACTCTTTAGCGTTTCGAATCTTCAACTCTTCTACCCTTCGACTCTTCAAATTTTGACCCTCGATTTTTTGACATTTCTACTCTTTGAATCATTGACTTTTCAACGTTTCGACTCTTCGATTATTCTACTCTTCGAATATTCGACTCTTCGACTCTTCGACTATTCAATCCAGCGACTATTCGCCTCTTCGATTCTTGGACTTTCAATGCTTGGACTTTCGATTCTCCGACTTTTTGTTTTTTCGACTCTTTGAATGTACGAGTCTTTGAATATACGAGTCTTCGAATGTATGACTCTTCGAATGATAACCCATCGACTCTTCTACTCTTCGACTACTTGACTCTTCGACTATGTGACTCATCGGCTCCTCGACTCTTAGACCCTTCGACTCTTCGATTCATCGACTCTTCGAATGCACGACTCTTCTCCTCTTTATTCTTTGATTCTCCTATTTTTCGACTTCCTAGGCAATTCGACTGTTTGATTCTCCAACTTTTCTACTTTAAGAATTTTGGACTCTTTTATTCTTCGACTCTTCATAATTCGACCTTCAATTTTCTCCTTTTTGATGTATCGGTGCTTCGGTTCCTGGACTCTTTTGGTTTGAATTATGAAGACTTCAATTCTTCGACTCTCTGACTCTTCGTTTTATCGATGTTTTCGATTTATCGACTCTCCGAATATGCCACTCTTAGAAATGTACAGCTTTTCAAATATACGAATCTTCAACTATTCGACTTCTCGAATGTTCGACTTCTCAACTCTTTGATTTATCGACTTTTCTTATCCACAACTATTAAGCACCCAGAAAACTATTTGGTGGGTATTTCGAATTTGCAACGCAAATATACGTGCAAATATATGTGTAAACATATCGTATATAATGCAGCAAAACCAGTATATATGTACGTATCATTTTGGAGGCCATATAGGTACATTAGCACATATATTCTTGATGTGGATTGTATTGAATTAAGATTTGCACGATTTGTCATGCGAAAAATTTACGACTACTCTGATTCATTTTGGAATATGACAATTAACATCATCATATAGATGATTGAGGGTGGTAATCTTGTAGGTCTTCGCTCAATATGCATTTTTGACTTCAAATTTATCTTTATTCAGTGTTGTTAGTTATGATTACATATTTTTGTTCGAAGCGATACAGTTTTCTCTTTTCATCTTTAGTTGAATATCAGTGTGTAGGCTATTAATTTTTTAGAAAAGTATTCAAGTTTCAGTTTAAGACCATTTGTTCGGTATTGTTTGGTAATGAATTTAAAAAGGTTCCTACCTAAAACTACTATTTACAACCTATACTACCTTAGCCTACTATTTACACCTAATCTACTACATACAAGTTACTTATTAAAGCATGTTCTGATCTGGCACTTTGTTACAAATTTGGATTTGATTTCTTCAATTTTTAAATCTACTCTCGAGATGTCAGCCTCTTGGTGGAGTTCGGATATCCTAGTATCAAATGGACGATCTAAGATCATCCGTAAGAACCTGTTTTGAATCCTTTGAAGTTAGTCCCTGTGAGTTTGTGCGCATGACCCCCACACCGGAGCAGCGTATAAGATCGCGGGTGATCAGAATGGGGGTAGGCTTAATAGCGGCACGTTATCCAAACATACGGGAAAATTGTGCCCAGGGTCTTCTCAATATGTGAGCGGAAAAGAAGTTTTTGGTCGATCAATAATCCAAGATAGGTGACTTCAGCAGACCACTCAACCCTTGTGCCGTTCATAGTCACTACGCAAGATGGAGGAGGGATCAGTTTAGGGGATTGCCTGTGCAGGAAAAGTTTGGGTTGTTTGGGTTTTGGAGCCGTTGATTTTTACTTTCCACTTGGTGGCATAGTCAACAAAGGTGTCAAGGCATCGTTGAAGTTTGTTCGTCATTTCTCGTGGTTTTCTCCCCTTGACGGCAATTGCAGTGTCGTCCGCGAACAGAAAGAACACGCAGTCATCACCGAGAGGGGAGATGTCTGAAGTGTAGTAGGGTGTCCCGAAATTGCATAACTTCTGGGACTCTGGGGGCTCAACCTCCAAATGGTAGATTAGGATGTGCAGAACAAACTTTTGTATGGGGCCGGCCACTGCAACCCCTTCCTGTTGTCCGATTCCGCTCAAATTTGGCATATGGTCTTCTAATAATTCCCTTAAACCATCAAAGTCTATTTTTTCCAAGTATTTTGATTTTAAAGTAGGTGTTTATTAAGACAAACTTAATAAATTAAATAAAAAATATCCTAAATTGTGATTTTTACTAAGGAATAAGCCGTGCATAGCTCTTCACATGATCATACAAACACCATATATTGTTCAGCAAAGTTTAAGTGCACAAAAGTGCATCTTTTCATGGCATTGGTATCAAACATATTTTACGCTTGGTACACATTTTGGTCAGTTGAATACAAAATTTTTGGACCAACAATATTTTTTTTTCTTGGAATAAGCTTGCTTGTTTTACATTTTGATACAAATTTGGTTCATTTTTCATTTTTAACGTGTAGTATTTAACTCAAACAAAATTTAAAAAATACAAAGTATATAAATTTTATGTAAATTTTTAGACCCAGAATTTATATAAAATCAAATCTTTTGAAAGTGGACTTTTTTCAAAGATCGCGCTTGCGGAACCTCTAAACATGATTTTGTTTAGTCGGCCCCATACAAAAGTTTGTTCTGCACATTCTAATCTACCATTTGGAGGTTGAGCCCCCAGATTCCCAGAAGTTATGCAATTTTGGGACACCCTAGTGTATAGGCTATACAGCAGAGGGCCTAGCAGACTGCCCTGCGGGACACCAGCCGGGATGTTACAAGTTCTTGATAGGGAGCCGTTCAACGATACCCTGAACGTCCTTTGTGGAAGATAGCTACGGATGATCTTTATCAGATGTACTGTGAAATTGAATGAGCAGAGCTTATACACATGTCCTTCATGCCAGACATTATCAAAGGCTTTCTTGACGTCTTACAAAGCCATCGCTGTTGACTTTGATACAGTCTTGTTTCTTCTGATGGTTTTCATTACTCTAACCAGTTGATGGGTGGTAGAATGGCCATGCCTAAAACCAAACTGTTCAGGCAGTAGTATATTATGGCCTTCCACAAACTGTTGCAGGCGGTTAAGTATTAGCTTTTCGAATAACTTTCCCAGCGCCGAGAGTAGGCTGATAGGTCGGTAGCTTGAGGGCAAGGTAGGGTTTTTCCCCGGTTTGAGGATAGGAACAATCTTGGCCATTTTCCAGATGCTTGGATAGTAGTGCAATTCCAAGCACCTATTGAATATAGAGCTTAATAATACATAGGCTTTGTTGTTAAGCTTTTTTAATATTATGTTGAAAATTCCATCAAACCCGGGAGCCTTCATGTTCTTGGTGGCCTTTAGCGCTGAGCAGACTTGTTCTACAGAGATTTTTTCTTCTTGGGGGAATGTACAAGGGGAGTTATCAAGGGTGTGGACACATTGAGTAACCTGATGTTCAAATGGACTAACTATGTTCGAACCAAGCAAGTGCGAAGAGGCGATACTATTTCCTATCGCATCTGCTTTCTCGATGGGTGAGATGAGCAGGCCATCGCTATGTTTGAGTGGGGGAATCGGCTTAGGGTGTGTTTTCAATAACTTAGCTGCCTTCCAGAATGGTCTGGAACGTTCGTCCAAATTTTGAACGATGCGTCCAAAACTTTCATTCCTAATTGAGTTTACCCTGGAGGCGATTTCTTTGTTAAGATGAGTTACTTCAAGTTTTCTATTTAGATCCCCGGGTCGCTCAATATGCGATTGGGAATATCTTTATATAGGACATTTTTCATAACAATATGGAAAGTTTGTCGTCTTCTGCGACTCATTTAGGTCAGTTGAATAAAAATATTTTTTTTTGGGATTTTGAACCAATTGGTTTATTCATCCCCAAAAAATAAAAAAAAAAGATTATTTCAAAGAAATACGTTTTTTGCTGTAAAATTCAAGTTTATATCGTACAAATTTATTATTTGCCTGATTGCTGATTTTTTCCACATTCATTTATTTATTTAGTCTTTGCAGACATTTAGAGATGATTACACATTACAAAAAGATACTATCTTATTCTACTTTTAAACACAGCCTTAGAAATAATAAAATCAAAGTTACTAACTATTTCATTGAAACGAGCACAACATGTATCCAAAGGGTTGTTTTGTCCGTATCGGGTTCGACTAGTAGTAAGTCTGAAGAACTCCTGCGTCTGAGTAGATCTTACAGGAGCGTTAAACGGAAGTAACGACAACAATTCTGGGCAGTTCACATTGTTATGTAGAATATCAAAGACAAAGAGCCGTTGTAAAAGAATGCGCCTTGATGCCAGCGTCGGTAGACTCAGCAACAAACAGCGCTGTTCGTAAGGCGGGAGGTTCAAGGCGTCGTTCCATGGTATCTGGCGCAGAGCGTATCTGAGGAAGCATCGTTGTACTCTTTCGATCCGGTTTGCCTGTACAACCTGGTATGGAGCCCAGATTTGTACTCCGTATTCGACAATGCTGCGTACAAGAGCACAATAAAGTGCTTTTAGGCTGTAGTGGTCGTTGAAGAATTGCGTGTTTCGTCGAATGAAGCCAAGAACCGCAAAGCCCTTAGCTGTTGTAGTCGAGATATGCTGCGAGAAAGTGAGCTTGGTGTCCAAAATTATGCCAAGGTCCTTGACGATAGAATTGCGGCTTAAAGTAGTCGATGACATTTTGTACTCGAAGTTCAAAGGTTGACGTTTACGAGTGAAAGATATGACACTACATTTGGAAATATTAGGAGCCATAAGATTCTGATGACACCACGTTAGAATTGAATCGATGTCTTTTTGGAGAGCACAGCAGTCAACTTGTGAAGCTATGGTACGAAAAATCTTTAGATCGTCGACGTACAGCAACTTATCCGATTCAATGACAGCGCATAGATCGTTGATAAAAAGAACGAAAATCAAAGGTCCCAGATGACTTCCTTGTGCAGCTCCAGAAGTGATTCGAAAAGGCGTCGAGTTCACGTTTTTTAGTCGTATGTAAGCTGTCCGGTCTACGAGATAAGAGTTGATCCATTTGCAAAGCCAATCAAACAATGACAAATTTGTGCGGTACTCTATCAAAAGCCTTGCTCAAGTCTACATAAACTGCATCGACTTGTTGACGTTTATCCAGCCTAGTAACCATGAATTTATTGTTAGCACCTGGACTTGATCCCCTGATGATACGATCAGCAGCTCATGATGGTTCCTCGACGCTATCTGGAATATATAAATTCAAGGGGATTTGCTTCAAAGGCATTAAACCAAAAGCAAATCGTATATTTCTATAACTAAAATCTTTTAAATCGTAGAACACGTCATCGATGATCTAAGAAATAGACCAACATTTTTAAGCCTCGTCAAATACGATCATAATCATCGATGGATCGTTATCATAAACGATTTCATTGAACTTATTTGTATTCTTTTACGATTGCCAGCAAATACGTTTTACGAAAATCAGACATGCGAATTAATTTGCATAGGTATACGATGGCATGCACATTATTATGAATCCATGCAGTTATGTACGATTGTATTGCATATATCTCAAAGTGGCAAGCAGTGTTGCGAGCTTATTTTCTGTTTTTCAGTTTACAAGTTTTGTTCAATTAACGAGAAATTTCATTGTTTCAGTAAAAAAATATATTCACGACATTTACACAAATATTAGAACAAACATGTATGCTTAAGGTTGCCAGAATTTTTTTCAACACGTATCAGGGCCAGACAAATCGAGCTATTTTTATCTAAAAACCTGGCAAAATCCGTGCATTTGATTTCGGAATGGTCAACGAAAATCCTGGCAATATCCGGACAAATTAGGTCAAAACCTAGAAATTACTCATCAATGATCAAGAAAAAAAGTTGAAAAAAAAATTTTTCTCTAAAATTTACCAACAGATTTTAAATCGTATTTTAGGCTTCCACAAAAAATCCTTCATGATTATTTTTATGAAACTTGCTCAGAAAATTCCGTTTTGGACGCATAAATAAGAAAAATTATAACAAAATTTGCTTTAGAAAGTTTGATTTGTGAATGAAAATGAGAATAAACCCGGGTTTTTACAATAAAATCCGGGCAACCGGGTCAGACCGAACTTTCTCCAAATTTTGTATTAAGTTTCCGGGCAAACCTGGATAAAACCGGGCAATCTGGCAAACTTATTTATGCTATCACAGAGTGAGTAATGCTTTTTCATTTCATTTCAAAGTTTATTAATCCTCATAACTTGAGATACTTAAGTTTGAAGTTACTTTTGACACATACTTAAAATTAAAATAAAATTTTATTATTAATTGTTTCATTTAAAATACAATCTCTTATTTAAGCAATCTTGTTTGATAGAAAAATGTACTTTCTGCTAAGATCTAACACCTGGTTGTTATAATGAGATAAATCATATTTCATGTTAAAAAATCTTAATTTTAAATTATTTTATGCATAGCACGACAAAATCTGCCAATCACGGCTGATCATCGTATATCGGTCCCTTCACGGATTTTATGCGAATTGTCGTACACAAAAGTCGAGTTCATATGCACATAAATACGAGTCTATCTTCTTGTCGTAATAAAATCATGTAATGCAATTAAATACGATTAAGAATATGCATGGGCCGCACATTGCAGATATACTGAAACGAGTATAAACAACATTCTATACGATATAATCTGTAAAATAAAATACGAGTTCTGGTTTTCTGCACAGTATTAAATAATTACATGTTATAACCTGCAAATAAATGGAACAAGTTATTTCTACTAAATTTACATGACTTACGACGTAATGTAAATTCCCGAAACGAAAAAAATGCTATTGTGAATTTACATGACCATAACAATGAAACCGCTCCGGCTCATAATTCCTTTTTAGTTTTGAATTATTATTTTATCAACTTCTAACCATCAGCCTTGTAACAAAGCATGACAATGATTAAAAAGATGTTCATAATGGTTTACCTAACCGAAATCCACGAGCTCCAGATTTGGCAAAGCATTTTCTTCGCGCATCAAATCGAACTTGCTGCTTACCGGGCGACTGTTCGGTGTTTGTTTGTGAAACGATCCTGCTACAGGGTGTGTCTGAATTTTTTTTAGTTTCGTTAATACTTTTTGGATGGATGATTTTGAAAACAGTTTTTCATTACTTTTCAAAATAAGTAGCACTAAGTTAATCCAGATTGTTTTTTGATTGATAATACTTGTTATTTGTTCGTTGCACTTTGAAATGTCCTTTGCAAAATGATGGAATGTGGAGCTGAAGCTTATATTTTAATTGTATAAATATTAAACAATTCAAAATGATTCAAATCCAAGGACTTCATTTTTTGAATTCTCAAGTTTATACTTAAATCGAAGAATAAAGAGAAAAAAAAATTTATTGTACTGAAACTTTTGTAACAACAAATTGAGAATATTGTTGACCTTTTTATGCAATATTTATTTGAACCAAAAGTTTACTACATTTTGTGCTATTCATTTATAATTGTTAGATTTCAATTCAATTTTATCGGTTAGAGTTATTCCTATATTTTTTTTAAATACAAATAATCAAAGACAAGAGGTGAAATGTTGCTAAGAATAAAATATCACTTCTCCAATAGAGGCTACAAAATTCTAACGAGTAATAGATATACTATTTTAAAGTGTATTTTTTACAATAGGCTATAAAACATAATTTATTTTTGGTGAAAATTGTTAAAAGGATATCATTTTTTTATATTTATTAAAATTGGCAAACAATAAGACACACCCTGTGCGCGACAGTAACGTGTCTGATTCCAAATATCGTTTCAAGCAAAAGTCATGTAAAATAACAAAAAATAGACCCGAATGAGGAAACGCATGGTTTTTTTCAGGGCTGCGTTATAATATACAACACATCTGACCGAATTTTACATGAAATCAAATTTTACATCAAATGTAAAACTCAGAATTTTTTTGTGTGTGGGCATGACTGTTCCAATGCACGACTCTTCTAATATACGACTCTTCGACTCTTCAACCCTTTGATTCTTGGACTCTTCTATTTTTTGACTTTTCGACTCTTTGCCTCTTCAACATTTCGACTCTTTGATTCTTCGTCTGTTTGATTCTTCGACTATTCAACTCCTAGATTGTTCGTCTCTTTGACGCTTTAACCATTGGATTCATCGGCGCTTTGAATTATCAAGACTTCAACTTTCCGACTCTGTGATTTATCGACTCTCTGAATGTACGTCATTTTGAGTGTATAACTATTCGAATGTACGACTCTTCGACTTTTAGGCGTCTCGACTCTTAAACTCCTTAACTTCTAATCGACTTCATCAACTTTTCTAATGCACGACTCTTCTCCTCTTCATTCTTCGATTCTCCGATTTGTTCGATTCTTCGACTCTTCGACTTCCTCGGCTATCCGACTGTTTGACTCTCCGACTTTTCTACTTTAAGAATTTTTGATGCTTCGAATCTTGAACATTATTGTCTGTTCAATTTTTCGAATTTTCAAGTTTTGACTTTTAGACTTTTTGACGCTTCGACTCCTCTTTTCTTCGACTCTTCGTAATTCGACCTTCGATTTTCAACTTTTCGACCTTTCGATATTTCAGCGCTTCGATTCTTGAACTCTTTTTATTTAAAATATAAAGACTTCAATTCTTCGACTCTCTGACTCTTCGTTTTATCAATGCTTCGATTTATCGACCTTTCGGATGTACGACTCTTTGAATGTACAACTTTTCGAATATACGAATCTTTGACATTTCGAATTCTTCTTTACTCTTCGACTTCTCAACTTTTCTAATGCAAGACACTTCTAATGCACGACTTTTCTAAAGAACTCTTTGCCTTTTCAACTTTTCGACTCTTTGATTCTTTGACTCTTCACTTCTTCGACTATTCAACGCCTCTTTAACGCTTTGACTATTTTGGTGTCTTAGAATTATCAAGACTTCAACTCTTTGACTATCTGACTGATTTATCGGCCCTTCGAATATACGTCTTTTCGAGTGTATAGCTCTTCGAATGTACGGCTCTTCGACTCGTCGACTCTCCGACTGATTTAAACTCTTCGACTTTTCGACATTTCGACTCTTCGTCTCTTCGACACTTCGACTTTTCGACTCTTTGACTCTTCGACTATTCGATTTTTTGACTGTTCGATTTTTCGACTTTTCTTCTCTTCGCCTCTTCGACTCTTCGTCTGTTCGACTCTTTAACTTTTCGACATCTAAGAATTTTCAATTCTTCGAATTATGAACTCTTTGTCTGTTCGACTTTTCGACTCTTAAAATTTAGACTTTCAGACTTTCCAACTCCTAAACTCTTGACATTTTGACTTTCCATTTTTTTTTTTCAAACTTCCGAGGTCCATTTAAACTGTGCCTCGCTTTCTTTTGTTGCAACCCTGAAGAAGCAATAATTCCCGCTCATTTCGGTCGCCCAAATGACACTTCCATATGTGCCGGGGGGCTTTCGTGTGCAATACGAGATGAGGGAATTCTCCGACGTCATCCATGATGAGCGGGGGTGTGTGGCGACTTTCCAACACCAACTGTGCCGACTTGAAACCCAATTTCGAAAAGTGAAGAACAAAAAGCGCTCTGCCCAAACCAAAATCCTTAATGAAAGGGGTTTTCATTTTGCCGGGGATGATGATGGCGATGATTACATTGCCGGGGTTCTCTCGGTTCTGTTGCCGAGGATTGCTATATTGCTTTCTGGTTGCGGTGCGGTGTGGTTGTGAGATTTCCAGAAAAGCCAGTAAGTATATGAGCAATTCGCATTTGCGGTATTTCTTAGCTCTAAACTAAGCTTGGATTATTTCAGATTGCTTTTGCTAACGGAATTGTGAACCGAATGAGCGGGTTGTTAATTTTCAAAGCTCTCCCGGCAGCCCGGCAGCCATCTTATTGCCGGTTTCGAAGATGATTATTTAGGAAGCGTAATCTGTTGAACGATTCCCTTCTGCGAGCAGCCCACAAAGGACGAATAATCTTGATGTTATATCAATTTATTGATGCGAATCCCAGCTTGACTTAGACAAACTTAATGAAAAGCCAGATTATTGAAATCGGATGAGTGTGGATTATTCACTGCAACTTGGTTTCGACTTCGAGAAACTGTCACAAGAAGTTTCAATTAGTACAATCCCTGCTGGATAGTTTAAGCTGTACGAAATATTCTCGAACAATAACATGTAATTTTCCTTTAAGCCTCCTTAAACGATTCACAATACAGTTCAATACAAACCCAAATTTTAGAAAATCTCCTCTCAGTGGAAGATAATTAGAAACTCGTTCCAGATTCAATGGCGATAAACAAAAAGGAAAATCAAAAATCCGTGACGAACTCTGCCACGATGCTGACATGGCGCCACCCCCGCATCGAGTTTGATACTCCAATACGCTGCAAAACACGAAAAAAATCTCATTTCAATATTTTAATTAAAATTTTGTGCAATGAATCGCGCCGAGCCGAGTTTTTTTTTCTTCGAGGGTGATGGGAGCTTCTCGGCTGATCGGTTGCGGTCACTTGTTTCCTTCGCTGAACTTTGTTGATGAATAAAAAAAACCCGAATTGACATGCCCTTCCGCGAAAAAGAACCACAAACCAACACATCAACTTAATCAACTGAGAAAATGGCTTATTCATGAAGTTCAAGAGCTCATTAGCGGAAGTAAAAGTTATGTTTATCATATCGGAATTGCATTCCCCCAAAAAATCGATTTCATTATTTTTCTCAATATTATTTATATCATATTTCTTTCGTAATCCCTATTACTTTCAGGTAAAAAATCAGTAAAGAATCATAGATTTGAATTAAAAATCTTTTAGAGACGAACCAGCCAAAGGCTGAAAGTCTCCCTAATAAAGACAAAAAAATTAAATCTGAATTCAAAGAGATTTATGTTCTACTTGTTGATTTATCCAAATCCGTATTGCTGTACGGGTGCGAAACTTGGTGCACATATGCGGTAACGACGCGAAAACTGCAAGTATTTGTAAACCGCTGCCTGCGGAATATCATCCGCGCTTGGTGGCCTGGCAACTGCATCTCGAATGAGGAACTACATCGCCGGTGTCATCAAAAGGCGCTAGAAATCGAGATTCGGGAACGTAAGTGGAGATGGATTGGGCACACGCTGCGAAGAGATGAAAACGAGATTTGCAGAGAGGCGCTAGATTGGAATCCAGAAGGTTATCGAAAAAGAGGCAGACCCAGAAACTCGTGGCGGCGAAGCCTAGCCGCTGAAATCCGAACTGTCGACGAGAATCTTGACTGGGACCAAGTGAAGACGCTGGCTCCGGATCGTCAACAGTGGAGGTCTTTTACCACGGCCCTATGCACCGGAGGATCGGGGCGGGATCATTAAGTAAGTAAGTAAGTAAGTGTTGATTTATCCAGCCTTACTCAAATTCTCAAAAAAGGTCAAATGTATTAGTTTCTCATTTTTTTTTTGTTGACGCTGCATGTAGTACTTTTTGAAAAGCTGTCTTTTTTTCAATACATGAAAAATGTGTGATGAACAAAAGCCAAAGGTCAAACCGCTCTTGAACAAAAAAAAAATGGAAATTTATTACATCGTAAACTTAAACTAATACGAAAGATTCCAATACAGAAGAGATAATGGCATAATAGCCACCTTAAGAAGGACGCTTGTTTAACCATAGAAAATAACTATTTTATGTGAGTTACATCACTGTTGCATGTTCAGATACTAAAGGAGTCTATTTGGTATCTAGCTGAAATTTGAAAAAGTAGATAAAAACGTTTAAAAAATCATTATAAATTTTTTTATCGAAATCTGAAAATCAGTCACTATAGGGGCATAATCAGAACCCCCTGAGGAAGTATAAGCACTATTAATCGGGGCACGATGAGCATATTTTTTCATTTACTAGGTATTTATGATTGATTTTACTAGTAGCATTATCCATCAAACAGAGCAACAGCAAAATAATGTGAGTGTGTTTGTAGAATACAACCAATTCACTCATACTCATACATATTTTTCTAGTATTTTGTTTGGCGGTTGATGTGACTAGCCGTGTAATGCAACAATCAAAATAATCAATCATGAACAGTAAATGGGAAAAAAAAACCGCCTCGACTAGGAATCGAACTAAAGTCCTCTCAGACACCTTACCTCTAGACCAACTCGTCAGATGAAATCTGTTGAGCTCTATAGCTCTATAATTTAGTTGACTTCATCGAGTTGAATTCACTGCTAGGTTCTACGGCAGAAAATGCTCATCATGCCCGATAAATGGTGCTCGACAAGTTAACTTAAAAACGCATTTAAAATTGATTAGGTCAAACTTGCGGATTAATCATGTAGCAATGTGTACATTATAATTATAGATCAAGATGATTTACTGATCCCTAGAGCCTGGCCCACGCGAAGGATTCGCCCATGGATGGGGAAGGGTTTCAGAATAATAAAAAATAAAAAAAGAAAGCGGAAATTCTAAACTCAACAGAGTATTAAATGATCGCAGAGACAAACCAGCAGCCTAGTTTGCAAATCAAAAAACAATATTTATGGAACTCCATAAAACTAATACGAATTAAAATTTCGAATGACATCAGAATTTAAAGCTTCGGAAATAATAATCAGAGCTCAAAAATAAAGAACATAAAATGTAACCAAAATTTTAAAGGATGAAAATGCAAGTTCTTAAATAAATTTCAGACCAGGTAAGAAATTAACCATGATTAAACATTGTTGAGTAAAATGATAATAATAATTATTAATTAATCATCTTGATTAACATTTTTTAATGTTTAAACTATTTCTGAATCTGTTCATTTACAATTATCTAAAAAAGTAAAATTTTACAGTTTTCATAATCTAAAAGGATAGCATTACAAGAAATTATACCATTACTGGAGAAAGTTTAAAAAATGTTTTATTCCATTTAACAAATTTGTTGAAGTATGGAATCAAAGACTCATCAAATTTCCGTTTTTTTTTAAGAATGGTGAAAAGAAAACAAATTGAAGAGTTTCGCAGAAGTCGAAATTGAACTGTGAAATTTTGTTCTTGTGTAATTTATTGAAACCCTTTTGAATGTGGGGTTGAGCATTAGGCTAAAATTTGTTTCTTGAAGAATATTTCATATCAGCATGATAATAGCAAAGAAACAATGATTTTTTTTTCCAATCGAAAGAAATTTTGAAAACAGCTAGAGTCACACTAATCTTCAAATCTGAAGACCCTACTGATATAAATATAATTATCGACCCATCTCCACTCTTAGTGTTTTTTTTTTTTTTTTTTTTTATTTTTTTTTTTTTATTTTTTTTTTTTTTTGTAGCGGCCCACCACACTCCCCCACACCAAAAGGCTCAATTGAGCCCCCTGGTAATGGACGCTACTGTTCTCAGCATGTCTGGCAGCAATGAATAATAAAAGTTAACGCGAGCAAATTTTAATCATGCTGAGAACACAAAATTGTTTAATGTCGTGCGAGGAAATGTATTATTTAACTGAATTGACAACAATATGAATCTCAATGGAAAATAATTTCCTTTGAAGAGATTCATTATACTATATTTACTATTACACTAATTATATTTACTAATTTTATCAAGTTATGTTCAATAATTTAATAAGATAAAAATACAAACTACAATTTTTTAAAGAATAATAATATTAGAAATTAACGCTACAAATATGCAAAAGGTAAGCAAAACAAAGACTGGTTGATGATCGACTGTTTTAATGGTTCAATTTTTCTTTCAAAAGCTGTATCACTTTGGTTTTGAACATGGAACGATTGGTTATGTTTTTAATATCAGTTGGTAAGGTGTTGTATTTAGTAGGTCCAATAAACGAAATTCTTTTTTGCCCTAATGATGTTGTGGATCGGCTTCGTTGCAAGAAATCTGACTGGCGAGTGTTATGAGTTCGCAACCCCGTAGTAAAATGGAGGTTTTGAATATTTTCAGTTGAGTGTAGATTATCATAGATATATATAACAGTTTGCAAATCACAGAGTTCAGATATTGGAAGAACGTTATGCGTTCTTAAAGAGTATAGCTGAAAGGTAGGGAATAACAAAGGGAGTTTTAAGATGTTTTTCAAGCATCTATTCTGGAGCGTTTGAAGTTTCTGTAAGTGAGACAAAGAAGCTCTTCCCCATATCATAACAAGGTAGTTCAAATGAGAGTGAATAAACGCAAAATAAAATTTAAAGAGAACATGTTGGGGAACAAAATTTCTCAGTTTCCAAAGAACACCGCAAAGAGGAGTAATTTTTTTTTCCAGGTGTTCAATTCAGCAAAGTCTTCGGAAAATTGTTAATAGTCAGAATGAATTCATTTTTTAATTATATTAATGTGCTTTATCGCCTACAGTATGGATTCAGGTCTGGGTCAAGCACTCTGATTGCTATTATTGAACTGGTCGATACAATAGTTGGAAACATTGATTGTAAAAAACTTGTTGGTGGTTTGTCCCTAGACCTTAAAAAAGCCTTTGATACGCTTGATCATAATATTCTCCTCGATAAACTAGAACGCTATGGAATCCGGGGCATCGCTAATGGTCTCATCCTTAGTTACCTAATCGGTAGAAATCAATTTGTCTCTATTGGAGATGCGCTTAGTTCCTCAGAGATCCTTGAAGTTGGTGTCCCTCAAGGTAGTAACATCGGACTTCTTTTATTTATACTCTACATAAACGACATAAGCAAACTTCCACTTCATGGCTAATCACGTCTTTTTGCAGACGATACGGCTCTCTTTTACCCGGAAAAATGTCCACGTACTGTTATCAAAAATATGGAGAAGGATTTAGTGATCTTACAGCAATATTTTTCTACCAATCTATTTACACTCAATCTCACGAAAACAAAATACATGATTTTTCGCTCATCCTGAAAAGAGATTCAACCGCACAGGGATCCAATTTCAAATATGAATCCTACTAGACGGAAAAATAACCTGGCGCTATATCATTGAAAATCTGCAAAAAAAATCATCTTTCAGTGGAATTATATGAAGAGTGAAAAATTTTGCACCGCGTCACGTCATTTTAAAATTTTATTACGCGTTTGTGCATTCTCATTTAAATTAATTAAAAGCTGTCTGGGGTAGAGCACCATCATCTTTGTTCTCTCGGCTGCATGTTTTACAAAACCTACGTTTAAAAACGATTTTTAATCTTCCCAGCCAGTACTCCTTCAACTTACTTCACTCCGATAGATCTCACGATATCTTACCGTTGGCGAAATTATGTGATTTAAAAACATGTATTTTTGTCTTTGACAATTTAAATTCCTCTAATAATTTACAGAATTTGACGTTCACTAACGGTGTACGTTTTAATATCACTAGGTAAGCTAATCATCTTGTAAGATGCAGATCGTTTTCTAGCCTCGGGTAACGACGAATTTCTTTTATAGATCCTACAAAGTACAATAACCCTCCTGAACATATTAAAAACGCCAATTATCGAAACATTTTTGAGACCAAATCTACACAACATTTTAAAGAAATATTAGCTAATACGCAACCAACAACTTGACCAGCTTTTTAAATATTTTTCCTTTCTTAATCTTAATATTAAATTTTAGTTTTTTTTGTTAAAAGTTATAAATATGTATTAGTTTAAGCATTAGCATAAGTTATTTGATTATTCAATTCTCTTTTTTTTAAGTTGATCTCTTAAAAGGAAACTTCTTTTCCACTGAAATTCACGTTTTGTGTTATTTGTATTGCTTAAAATTACATTACCTCGCACTTAAAATTAAAAACATTGAGTTCTCGGCATGAGTAAATTTTGAACGCGATCTTATTTTTATCTCTATTAGCTGCAAGACGAGCCGAGAACTGATGAGTCCATTATCAGGCCAGGAGGCTCAATTTGAGTTTTCGTTATGGGGGAATGTGGCAGTTTAAAAAAAAATGAGTACTAGGTTTCACTTTTTTGGCAAATTCTGTCAACTATCGTGAATAGTAAACATCTGTCACATGGATTCCAACTTATTGAAGTATTTAATGAATGAATTTTGTTTTTGAAAGGTTTTAAATTCTGATTTTGTTAAGGTACACTTCTTAATAAAACTCCGTTCTAAAGACGAGGTAGGGTTTTGGGTGTCTAAATTTGAGTTTGTAATCAAAAGGTTTATTGAATTGGAAATCAAAATTCACAATTACAAATTAGTTTAAATTTGTGAACTTCGCATAGCACCGTTTAATGAAATGACTTAAGCTTAGCGTGATTAGGAATAAATTCCGCCTAAGTCGAGCCAATTTTCTGACAAGTTTATTAATATGGGAGAGTGGGGAATCATGGGCCACTTTTTTTCGTTATTCCATAACATAATCATAAAACATCATAACATTATCATAAAAGATAAAATGAAAATAAAAAATGGTATGGTTTTCTACATTTTCAATGTATCATGAGGTATTTTTTTTTTAATTTGAATAAGTTATTTTCCCCAAATTCTGACTGATTGAAAAAAAGAAATATTATTTGAATTTTGAAAAATGGTGGGGACCACCACATCCAAATTGACTAAATAACATGCAAAGTTTATGAGTTGACCCAAAACTGTGATTTATTAATTCATATCGTTATTTTAAAGCAATTTCAGATGATGAAATAAAAAAGAGAGCTGTGTATGATCGCATAGATTCCAAAACCTGACTCGCAAACGTTTTGGCTAAATTTCTTATATAGGATGGACAAAATATTTTTCATAACTCTTCATTTGGCATAAGAAAACTTTACAGATAGGAAAAATGTATTTTAAGTTCTGAATGTGTATAAAACATAAAAATATAGGTGGTTAAAGATGTGTGGCCCACGATTCCCCACAAGCTATGATTTGCAAATTGGTTGCGTTTGTGTGACTTATTGATATTTCATCAAAAATTCCTTTTCCACGTCAAAGATCATGACAAAACTAAGATCATAAGCGTATGAGTATATTTTAGTTATGCACTTTAGGTTCCCCATCGATGAAATTAGTGGGTGTTTTTTTTAATTATGTTAGTAAATTTTTCTAACTTTTTTTAGCTTGACAAATAAATCAAGCATATGATGCGTATTCCAGTCAACAATATATAGAAATATATGCTCAGGCAAAGCGACGACGATAACAGTTGGTTTGAGATTTTTATCTTAACGCACATCTGAGATATTAAATGTGGCCCACGTTTCCCCATGGCCCACGATACCCCACTCTCCCCTACTAATAGCAAATACTTTTTGGAATCAAGTTATTTCTTTTTACTACGGTAAATTTATTTTTTTAATTGGAATTGGAACTTTTGAACGGCAGAGCATTTGATACGAGATATGGTTTTAGGATTGTTTGAAGCTTCTCCAGTTTTTTTTATTGGGGATATAGAAAGGGAGTAGAGGGAGGCTCCTACACAATTTTTTGCACAACTCGAAAACTTATCTAAGAAATGGAACCAAAGTTTACATGGAAAAGGATTAGGGAACGAGAAGAAGTTCTATTATTGTTTGAGACAACACCCTTCTTCCAATAAGTTTGTAAGAAGAGGGAAGGGACCCTAACACAATTTTTTGGCGTAGCTTGATCAATCAAGCGAATGGAATAAAATTTGGCATGGGAAAGCTTTCGGGTACGAGATAAGTTTCTAAAATTGTTATAAACCCTTCCGCCTTGCAGGGAGGAGGGAAGAGGGAAGGAGATTGTTCCATATGTATGTATATTTTTTATATCGCTCAAGGACTTATCAAACAAATGGGGCCAGATGTGGCATGTAACGTTACTTATGTTTTCTTGAATGTTTGTAAGCCCTCTCCACTTTGGAAGAGGGAGAGGGTGGAGAATCTAAATCAATAAAATACACATTCTGGCATAATTAAAACCATCTTTATGCTAAAACTGATTCAATTTTTTTTTTACAAATTTCATTTATTTTTACCCTTATCCGTCCCTGGAATCTCTACCCGTAACAGGCCTTGCAGTGTCAATTAGACTCTCCTGACTCAAACCAATATATCTCTCTTGTTTCAGAACTGATTTTGACATAATTTATAGTTTTGAAAACCTCTTTATGTAACTCAAATATGTTTCTCTTCTTCTATTTTCTTACCGATGCTATTTTAAGCACAACTCGGAACTGCCTTATCGACTAGCTCTTATTATTTATGGTCCGGTTACCGAGACTATATGACCAGCGTATCCGTTGATACTCTGTAGTGTTTACAATTTTTTTACACTCCGTGGAGATATTTAGCATTCTTTTATACTCAGTAGAGTTTATAATTTTCGTTGCATTGTTTCATTTCGAATTAGTGTTCATTTTTACGTCCGAAGACTTACATTTTTTTAACCTAGATTTTAGGGTGGCGGGCTCGATCCCTGAACCTCTGGCTTATAAGACATAGACGTTCGCCATTAGGCTAAACGGTCAACCCAATTAGTTTCTCAGACAGTATAAATAAATAAAAATTAACATAAGTTTAAGATAAAAAAATCAAAAAAAAAACTGTAGATTAGCTCTGTGATGCTCAAAAAATTATAACTTAGTTTCCAAAAAAGCTTAAGTTAAAAGCTATACGTTGCACATTAGGATACATTTTTTTCAATTTTTTTAAGATCATGACCATAAAAAATGTGAAAAAGGGGTATATACAACGTATTTTCCGGTCAATGAATCGTCAAAATTGTTTAAGTCACACGTGATAAATTTTGAAAAGAGTTGACGTAACTTGGCACATTTTTGCATTATTAGGTAACTCAAAATATTCAAATAGACAAATTCAGAAAATCCAGAAATTGTAAATTGGAAAAAGTTTGAAAAACAGCTACATTTGAAAATTCGTCAAAAATTCTGTGTTTCATATTTTGAATATCTAAAAATGCAAGACAAGAATGTACCAAATTACGCCATTTTTTTTTTTCAAAGTAATCTGGTGTGACATAGCATCTCACTTCAGCTTTCTTTCATGTTACGTAATTTTTTTTAGGATTCCGTAGCAGATCTACAGTCTTTTTACTAAGTATTTTTTCGGAATTTTTTTCTTAGACTTTCATTAACGAAAAACTGAAGTGAAGTAGGTAGATAATGCGCGAAAAACATATTTGAGTTACATTACGAGGTTCCCAAAACTATAAATTTAGTAAAAAAAATCAGTTGAAAAACAAGAGAGATATTGCAGTTTTAAGCGAGGAGAGTCAAATTGACAATCAAGGTCTGATTTTGGAGTTTTTTTTTCCTGGGCTTTCAGAGTGCATTCATAAGAAGTGATGATACAAAATTGAAGAATTCAACTATTAATTGAGGGACCCTGAAGGTTTTTTTTATTTGGATACACCTGAATAAAACTAAAAACCGTGAAACTTCCAATAGAGTCATATTGACACTCAAGGGCGGATTCAATCATGTGCTAAGCTGTGCAACGATTGGCAAATCACCCTATCTTTTATCTTCTAAATATTTCAGGAGTGTTTGAAAAAGGAATGCACTTAGTAATGTTAACATTACTTTCCCCATACAAACAGCTATGGGTAGTTTGAACCGCATTTCAGTTGTGTGTAAAGCGAGAGAATTATGTGGAATCTAACAACTATGTATATATTATGTCAAATACCGTAAAACAGTATAAGCACTCCTGATACCCGAACAAGATTAAATGGTCGCAATTCGACCAGACCGAACTGAACGCCAATTTGAAAAAAATTGAGTTATCTATTGCAACGGATGCGAAACATGATAAACTACCTATCCAATGAAAATCAGAACATTTTTACTATTTTTACTGATTTTATTAGAAAATTTCAATGTTGCAGATAGTCGAAATGGCAAAAATGCGTTGTGCCAAAGTGAACTGAGAGCCAGCTTTGAGGTGAAGATGAAAAGCATGTTTGGGTCATGAAACTGATTTTGTGAGAAATAAGCTTATGTTTGTTGGTTTTTTTCTTTTCAAAACAGTTCTTCGGTTTGTCAGGAACTAATATCTAATAAATTAAATGGTAAGAAACGTTCCCGTAGCTAAAAACTTCATGTTGCGGATTGTTAACATTTATTAAAATCTCGTTCAGCCAGACTGAACCGAATCCCTTGAATTTTGTTTTCCAATTTACTCAAGGGAATGTTAGGATTTTTGACATTTAACGATAAAAGATGCTTTATTTTATTGCTTACTGTCGTTCAGAACGCAACCGGTAAGTTGAAATCACAGATATTCCGCTTTTCAAAAGTCCGAAATTTGTATGGCGCGGTTCACTCTGGCTCAACGAAAAAAAACATTTTTCAAGCATCAGCCATACTCGTTGGGTGCTGCTTGTAAACCGCCTATAAGTAGGCTCCTACGTTTAGAACAAATCGCCCAGTCAAATGAAGGTGCATGACAATTTTTTAAACATTTTTGTTCGACCAGAGTGAACTGGGTGCAAACATAATGCTATTAAAGTTATGTTTTCTGCTTGATGTGTAATCAGAAATCGACCAGTATAACCTCGATGGCTTTATAAGAGTCTAAATGTGATGGTAAAATGATTAAATAAGATATCTGATGAAATGGTATCAATTGGTAGGGCTGTGAACTTCGAACTCGATTTTCTCGAAATCAAGTTTATGGCGTTCAGTTCGGTCTGGTCGAATCGCGACCAAATGATAATCACAACCATTGTCCAGCATCCGATATTCTTTTCATGTTTCTTCTATGTCGCTAAAGTCAGCTAAATGACCTCAAATCCCTGGCAAATATTGTTCAATCAAACACGCCATCTCCAATGATGATGGTGCAGAACAACACTGGTGATCCCATCCAGAGAGCCACAGATTTTGCCTTTTCCGGAAACCGGAACGTAACTACGTAGAATGTCGAGTCGAGTAGTGCCATAAGATTGAATGTCTCATCAAACAAAAGCGGCCACCAAGCTGGATTCCGAAATCACCCAAACCCTATTTTCCGGTTGGTTTCCTTCAAATCTAAGTATATGGGGCCATTCTGATGCCATGGAACCCGTCATTGTCGAAAGCGTCGTCTTCGTGAAAACGCTCAACTCAACTCGACCCGGTCGCTTTCGTCTTCATCGAGCAGCCGGGCATTCTTGGTGGAGCATAATTCGTCTCTGTTTAGTTAGGATAGTTTTCCCTACTCCCTACTTTCTATAATACTCCGTAGTCGTCGTTGTCTCATTTCGTAATTAATTATGACCCGCACTGCCACAACAATTTATCACCGCAAGATGCGCCACCTCCCGGGTGCATCTTTTGACAAATGAGCTCGTTTTGGTTTGGTTTTTCCATCAGCAGACAGTACACAATCACACAACTGGATGGCGCTCACTTCCGCTATCTATCGTTCGTCGGCGGAAATGCTAAAGTGTGCTGCTTTCAAGGAGGATTTCCTATTTCATCTACCCTCGCCATCGAGCTGGGCTCGCCGATAGAAGTGTCATCATTTCTTGTTGAACAAGGAAAAGTCGCTCACCCATCTCTCGTGTTGTCATCTGTCCTCCCAATAACACGCCTTCGGAGTGCGGTAAGATTTCCGGGGCCAAGTCAAGCCAAGCCAAGACCAACCCAACTCCCCATGTTTTTCTGACTAACTATGCATACACCACCACGAGTCAGTAGTTCCTCGATTTCTGCAACCCGGTCGCTAAAAGCTCGATAAATTAGCTCCTTATCGGTTGAACAAGCGTGTCGGTCTTCGGTCGTGCTGTGTGTGTCCTTTTGTTGGAAAACGCGCCAAGACAAACCGCATATAAACCACTCAACTCCGAAGAAAACCGCAATCATGTTGCTCCCCCACCCAGTCAAAGAGAGGCCGATCCGAAATTTACGAACCACGTGGTGCAACGGAACCCCGCGGACAACGGATGCAATGAATGAAGGTGCAGATGGGTAGGTGGAACATTCATTCGTTCACCTCTAGAGGCAGTGGGATATTGAAATCCGGTGCCGATTGTTGCTGAGACTTTACCGTTACCTGGGTTAGTTTGGATTTCTTTTGGATTTTAAATGGTATTCTATAAAATTAGATATTGAATTCGAACTTTAAACTAATGATATAAATAATACAACTAGAGGAAAGGTAGCAAGTCTCTTTCCCAATCAATACTATGCCAAAAATGTGCATATAAACTATTACTACTAGAAAAGAATGTTCAGTATATTCACCCCATTACGTTTGTGTAGAAGATAGCTTAACAATAATTGTTGGTACATAAAACGTAAACATTGCGAAAGGGTTAACTTATCGAAAATGTAAAACTCGGATTAATGCTGTTAAATGAAAAAATTTAATCCTTAATTTATTCAATTATAGGGTCCGGCATTTGAAGAGCTGCTTTGAAATAAACATATAAATTGATCAAAACAACAACTTTTCATTTCATATTCATTCAATTTCTGTTGAAAACAAATTACTTTTTCAAAATTTACTGGTAAAGTTTGCCTTGTTTGCCCTTGAGTTTAACCACTCGCCGCAGACGGTCGAGGAACGCGTCGTTTGAGGCCCGCAGGTGTTCTTGTGGTATTTTATCCCAGGCTGCCACGAGATGTCACTTCAGGACCTCCACACCTTCATGTTTCTTAGAGCAGACTTCGGACTCCAACATACTCCGAACAGCGAAGTCCATAGGGTTCAGGTCTCGCGATCTCGCCGGCCACTCGGAGCTCGAAATGAACCCTGGAAAATGTTGCGCAATCCAAACTTGGGTTTTCTTCGCTTTGTGAGCCGGCGCCGAGTCCTGTTGGAATACCCAATCCCTGGAACCAAAATGTCGACGTGCCCACGGTTCGACGACATTCTGTAGAAATACTTCCCGATATGTATTTTGGTTGATCTTCACTCCTTCAGGGACAATAATCAGCGGAGTCCGGCCATCACGGGTGATTCCGGCCCAAACCATCACCGATGCTGGTTTCTGTCGCCGGGTGGCCGTCAGCAAGTGGGCATGGCTTTGTGATCTGTCTGGCAACCAAACTCTGTCGTTCTGCTTATTCACGAACTGCTGTACGGTGAAGAGTTTCTCGTCGGTAAACACGATATTCTTCAACCTTCCTTCCGCGGCCTTCTTCAGCAGCGCCTTCGCTCTTTTTAGCCGTCCTTGTTTCTGCATCACCGTAAGGTCTTGAACCTTTTGGATCTTAGTCTGAAGTTTATCTTTCAGGATCCGACGAAGACTTCGATCCGATATGTTGAGATCCTCTGCCAATTTAGTAGCACTACGACGAAGATTTCTCTTAAGACGCTTCTTGACGATCCTCGCCATGACAGGTGTCACCACAGTAGGTCAGCATCCCCCACCATACCGTTTTTTGGCACTTCCGGTCTCCAGGTATCTTTTGACTGTACGCAGACCCATATAACTTATCGGAAATTCTTTCAATACACTCAGTGCTGCTCTCTTCTGAGAAGGGGTATCATAACAGGCGACTAATATAGCTTGTACACTAGAGTGCCCCAAATGACCCGACTTTTGAAAAAGTTATGTGCTGCAGGCTAAAATTGATCCTAGGCCTAGTACAAGATCTCATGCCAAATTTGGGCCAGATCGGATCACGGGAAGGGGTCGCTCAGCGAGCCTAAAGTTTGTATGGGATTTTGAGACATTTTGTTCGGGAGAAACATGAAAAACCAGTTTTTCATCAATAACTTTGGTTCCCGTCGGCCGATTTCTTTCAAAAACGGGTTTTCTTAAAGTTCAAACTTGCCAGCTAGGAAAAAGGCAACCACAGCGCTACGTTTCTGTTCGAGATCCATTTTTCCGGATAACACCTGATTACAAAAGTAACACTTACATCCAATGATAGCTAAGACTTAATGTAAACAAAGCGACGAGGGGTCGTTCAATACTGTTTCGTGTGCAACGAAATAATTACTGTTGAAGTAATGTAGCAGTTCAATTGCCGGACCCTGTACTTTATCACAAACTTAAATTTTCAGTTTTATAAAAAATCTACCTAAGTTTTAAAATGTTTTTCATCTCATCGTTGGTTGCTAGGTATGTATGTGCTTCATCGAGAGGAGAATAAATATTTTCGTCATGACAATTGGGAAGTAACATTAAGATTTCAGACTTACAATCTAACTGTAACAGAATAAAAAAAATTAAGAAAAATTTTCATTGAGATAAAAAGTTCAAGGTCACAATTCTAAACCTAAAATTTAGAACCACAATTCAGTGTCTCGAATAATTATTGAAATTTCAAATTTAGATTTTGGAAAAAAAGATATAAATGAAATAGAAATAAAAATTTGAGAATTAAAGTTAAAGCCAGGAAACGCAAAATTTGTATTTCATAATCTAAATGTTTATTTCGCACCTTCAAAACACAATAAACTCGTTTTAATGTAATGTGTTAAAGTTTAAAAAATGTAATGTGGATTGCCATCTCCGATTATTGCAATGATTCCAGATCCAACCAAAACAGAATATTAACATTGAGAAACCTTTGTAAGTGTCATGGAAGTAAAACGGTCGCTTTTGTAGGCATGATCAGTATGATTATATACAATATCATGGTTAACATAAGTCAAAAAATTATGTTCTAAAGAATGATCGCACTTTTGATGAATGAGTATCGTTCATTCGGATGGAGATCTAGATAATATGGTGGATTGATGTTTTTCTTGACCAATTGGATGTTATTTTCTAAAAGCCGCTGCAGTACAGGCTCGGAGTAATGTGCAGATGCCAAATCCCGCCAGAAGAGAGGGGGATACTGATGCTTTTTATAGCGGGGCAGCAATCTTTTCTCAAGATTTCATCTTTGTTGAGAATTTATTGTATCTTTTTTGAAGAAAATACTTGACCGCAGGTAGAAATAGCTTGCCATACTTAATAGAACATGCTGCCCAAATTTTACCATCACAATCGTGCAGTCGGCATGATCCACCTCCTCCTCCGTCGATTTCGAGTAAAATTGTGGCCCGGGAAGCGTTCCTGAATCCTGTTTGGCGTAGGTTTTGCCGTCCATTAAGATGCACCTATTGCTGTTGTCCAGAATCGGTTCGTAAAGTTTCCGTGCCTTTGTTGGATCATCCTAACGCTGGTTTTGAACTTTTTAGCCAGATCACGTGTTCATACCGATCGCCTAGGTTTGATATGAATGACTACTTTAGCATCCAACTCGGGCTGACTGGAACTAGGTTTTCTGCCTGATCTAGGCAGATCCTTCAAGGACGACCCGTTGTTTTGCGATTTGGATGTAGGTAACACCCTTTTCAGTGCACCAAGTGTGCAGAATTTTCTAACTAGTTTCATGGTCAATACAAATCACAGCGAAGATGAAAATTAATCCGTACAAATTGATTGTACAACACTTTTTAAGCATGTAAACATACTTTTGCTTGCATTCACACAGAAAAAAATTCACCCATTTTTGAGTAAACTAGTTTTAAAAGTTGCTTATAACTTTTCGATACAGTTCGACCACTTATCGATTTGCATTTCCACAGATTGTGAGCAAAATTTAGTACTAGATAAAGAGTGATACGGTCAAAATTTGGTCAATATCAACTTGACGTATTTCTTTCAATTTTGCATTTAAAAAACCTGAACACCCTCATTTTGAAGGTGTGTGTGTAGAATGTTGCTCCTATTTTGATTTTGGAATTCACTCTTCAGTTGCCAAAATGCCGTCCAAGGAAGAAGAGCCGCGAGCTAATCGCACGCAAAGCTGGCAAAATCGCTAAAAGTTGCCAAATCAACCGTTACAAATGTAATTAAAGTGTTTGGGGAACGTTTGTCGACAGCCAGGAAGTCTGGATCGGAGGAAAATCGAAAACCGGAAGCCGCTGAGACGGCAAAAAGAGTTGCGGGTAGTTTCAAGCGAAACCCTAACCTCTCTCTCCGAGATGCCGCAAATAAGCTGGGTGTATCGTCTAGAACCGTGCATCGAGCCAAAAAACGAGCCGGACTATCGACTTACAAGAAGGTAGTGACTCCAAATCGCGATGATAAACAAAATACGACGGCCAAAGCGCGATCCCGGAGGCTGTACACGACGATGCTGACGAAGTTTGACTGCGTGGTAATGGACGACAAAACCTACGTCAAAGCCGGCTACAAGCAGCTTCCGGGACAGAAGTTTTGTACGGCAAAAGGAAGAGGAAAGGTAGCGGATATTTTTAAGCACATGAAACTGTCAAAGTTCGCGAAGAAATATCTGGTTTGGCCAGTCATCCGTACCTGTGGCTTGAAAAGCAGCATTTTCATAGCTTCCGGGACTGTCAACCAAGAAATTTACGTGAAAGAGTGTTTGAATAAACGACTGCTGTCTTTCCTGAAGAAACACGTTTGTTCCGTACTGTTTTGGCCGGATTTGGCATCTTGCCATTACGGTAAAAAGGCCATGGAGTGGTACGTCGCCAACAACGTGCAGGTGGTTCCCAAGGACAAGAACCCTCTCAACACGCCAAAGCTCCGCCCAATTGAGAAATACTGGGCTATTGTCAAGCGGAACCTAAAAAGGCCAAAAAAACTGCTAAGGATGAGCAGCAGTTCAAGGTAAACTGGCTTTCTGCGGCGAAGAAGGTGGACAAGGTAAGGTGGCTGAACAAAATCTGATGGCAGAAGTTAAGCGTAAGGCCCGGCAATTCGGATTTGGAAAAGCGGAAGCCTAACTGAATATTTAATTTGATTTTTTAAATAAATCATTTCACCGATTTACACGCGTTTTCCCTTGACCAAATTTTGACCGTATCAACCTTTATATATATTTTGACTGACATTGAAGCACACGCGCGACATCAGTGTTAGAAAAATCACGGGTGTTTTCTTCGACTTTTCTTTTCAAAACTTCATCTTTTCCTCCAGTCAGGTATAAGTCCGTTTCAAGGTATGGCATGGGCTCCATCTTGTTGGAAATCATCATTCTTATGTTCACTGAAGTTTGCCCGAATCCTACTCTAGCTATTATGAAAACAAGAGGCATCACCCTGGTGCACAGTGATTTCAAACTCGAGAATCGTAATCGTCATTATACATACAAATGAAATGTGTAGATCTTTCGCGGTGGGAATGCTTGATAGTTAACTTTAAATTCACATTCTCTGGAACATCGCCATTTCTCTACTGAGAACACGCAATCAGCTGATTCTTCTTAAAATTAGACAGAAATTGCTCCAAGCACCTAAGTTGCAGTGATTTTATTCGCTCTGTTATCAAATGGCGCTTCGGCTCTTGCTCTTGATGATACATTTGAGTCATGTTTGCCCGATCGTTGCATGGAAAAATTCGAGATATTCGCTTCCTTACCGTGCCACTGGATTGATCTTAATGGGTTCCGCTTCACTCTTGTCTTGACCAATTTTACCACTGTTACAGCGCGTGGCGTTTCACTATTAGGCTTCCGTGGACATGGTCCCTACCTAAACAAAGGGTCCGCGTCATCACTTGCTGCCAGCCAAGGTTCTCGTCAACTGTGCCAATTTCAGCGGCTAGACTACGCCGCCACGAGCTTCTGGGCCTGCCATTTTTTCGATGTGCATCTGAATTCCATTCAAGCGCCTCTCTGCAAATCTCGTTCTCAGTTCTACGCAGTGTGTGCCCAATCCATCTCCACTTACGTCCTAGAATCTCGATTCCTAGAGCCTCTTGATGACATCGGCGATGTTGTTCCACGTTTGAGATCCTATTGCCAGGCCACCAAGCGCGGATAATGTTCCGCAGGCAGTGATTCACAAAAACTTGCAGTTTTCGCGTCGTCAACGCATATGTGCACCAAGTTTCGCATGAGCTTTTCTGATCCGAGTTTCGAAGTCTTTCTTGGTACCATCATCAGGTGTTATCTGGCTACCAAGATACTGGAAGAACTCCACTTTCTCAACCTGTTGTTCAGCTACCACAAAATTGGAACGATTTTCTGAGTTGATTTCCATCGATTTGGTCTTTCCAACATCCGAGGTTTCGGTGAGGTCGTCGAGTTTGCTCTGCATGTATTGCTGTCTTTGGGCGAGCAAAACAATATCGTCAGCCAGGTCAAGGTCGTTCAGTTGCTCCATTGTCGAGGGATTCCAACCCTCGGTTCGGTCTACAGTCAATTCATCCAGTCAAGATCTCATCCATTACGATGAGAAAGAGTAGCGGTGATAAAAAACATCCGTGTCTCCAGCAATTATCGGGATTGGATCAGACAAGATACCGCCCTGCAGGACCTTGCACGAAAATGCCTCGTATTGTGCTTCGATGTGATGGACTAGTTTCTCTTGGACCCCTTGCCGTTTTAGAGCAGCCCAGATGCTTTTCCGATCATAGACCATCCTTCAGGTTTCATCCGACATCCATCCACTTCTTCTTCCACAAACTTTACCGAGAGTACCATGGATCGTCGTGATTAAGGCATTCTTGATTCTACACCACTGCAGTTCTGAGGCTCAGGACTCAAGCCGTTCAACGTATGCCCTTTTCACCTCTGGATTCTCTAACCGGCGGACGTCCGTCGTATCGACGCGCGACTCTCAGTCGTATCTCACCAAGGACGAGGTGATGGTCAGATGCAATGTCTGCGCTTCATTTGTTGCTGATATCGAGAAGGCTCCTTCTCCATTTTCGACTGATGCAAATGTGGTCAATTTGATTTTCTGTTCGGCCATCTCGGAATACCCAAGTGACCTTATGTGCTGGTCGATGGGGGAAGAGCGATCCACCGATCACCATGTTATTGTTGCCACAAAATTCTACAAACAGCTCTCCGTTTTCGTTCATCTGTCCTAGGCACATAATATTTTAATGAGCTTATGAATCAGTTTAGATATTAACATGACATAAATCAGGTTTTCCGGGAAATTTAAGTATTATAGCAAGATAGTCATATCAAGACCACTGTTTCTAAATATTCAAAGGTCACTGTGCTGTTATTTAGAATTTGTGATCTCTATCCTGGTTTGATATCCAAAGTAAGTCCAGGTAACGGTAAAAAACGGAGGACAGTAAGGCTATGATCATTTAGTATCCGGGCAGTTACAAACGATTGTATTTTAAAAACTATTCATTTGATCGAAAAACTTTCTATGGAGGAAATGAAGGTGTTAATATGACATTTAATATAAAAATATAAAAAAAATATATTTATCAATGATTTAAAGAAATACTCTAACTTTTTTCATAAAATCTCTTTTTTATCTTTGCACACTTTTTTCAGTCATGTATTGATCCATTATTTTTACCACAGAAGCAAAACCTTTGCAAAATCATGATGTTTTACACAAACTCACCTGGAAAAAGCAATTGGAATCTGGTTGGAACCTTTTCATTAGTAGGCATCTCGAAGAATTTGATCTCTTAAATCCGGTTTTAACATAAATTTCTTCGTCCATCAGGACACATCTGTCACATTGCGTAAAAACCGGTTGCACATGTTGCAATCTAAGAAACTGTTCACTATTAGTTATTTACTAGGTGTATACTAGGCACAAGACGAGCGGGGGCGCAACGAGCGAGGTGGTTAGACCAAGTGGAGCGTGATCTGGCGAACGTGGGGTGCCCGAGAAATTGGAGAACGGTTGCCATGGACCGAGTGAATTTTAGGAATTATGTTCGTCAAGTTATGTCGTGAGACGGAATACTATGTAAATAAATAAATAGGTGTATACTAGTCGAAAAACACTTTTTGACTGACGGAAGTGGATTAATTGCATTATTTAAGGGGCCTGCATTCAGTTATCCCCAATAACCATAGACTTTTTACCATATTTAAGATCAATGGTTCCATTCCAATGCTTGATTTGAACTTCGTGTGGATTCTAGAGTGGCTCCTTATACTTCTTAACGATTCGGTCCAAAAAAGAATCAGAAAAAAATCAACAGTTTATGAGTTTTCAAGTCAAAAATGAAGAGTTTCTGAGGCGCAAAATGCGCAAAAGGCGCAAATTTGTGCAAAATTATTTTTACCATGTCTTTTTGCATCGTAAATATCTCAAACACACATGAACTTAAAAATCTGACAAAAATAGGCAAGATAGTCCTTTTCATAACCAACACAACGCTGCTAAAGTTTTGCATATCCGAGCTTTTATAACGTAGCTATCACCGAAATAAAGTGCCCGGATACTAAATGATCATAGCCTTAATAACTATAATCGACCTGCCTATTTAGTTTTTACATCTCTGAAAATCGTATTAATTATATATTTTCAAAGTTTCATCGGAACCATATCTTATAATTCAGAGAAGAAATAATGAAAAATATTTGAAACAGGTTCCGAAACCTTTGAAAAATCATCGGTTTGGAAACAATTTTTAAAATGCCTATCAAAATACTCATAATACTTATAACACACGCGTATGTGTTGAAATCCAAACCAAATAAAAAACTTCATTATTTAGAACCATTTTAGACTCCATTGAACAAATTAAAAATGTCAATCGTCCAACACTGATCGAATTCTTTTCCATGGAAAACCTTTACAGCTATTCTTGTTCCGATACAAATTAGCTTGACAAGAAAAATCAGTAGAACATATCCCAAACTGTTCCGGCGAAAGTTTACAAGCGTAAAGCATCGATGTTCACCTTGTCAGGGACTGAAATCTTTTTGATGCCCCTTCCCGTTTCAAATTGTGAGCTAAGTTCCATTCAGTCAAGGGGAAACTTGCACCCGCTATATGTTGTATACCGACATACTTATAAGGCAAACAAACAACAAAGGCTTCAGAGAAAGTTGACTCAATTTTCCACTCGGCACTGCTTCGTCTTCTTCATTTTCGATTGTTCAATAAACTCCTTAACAGCACACTATTATGGTGCTGTGCTTTTCCTGGAGATGCATTAAGGGGGCATCTAGGGCAGTTGAACCTAAGGTGAAAGGCAGAAATCATCAGAAAAGACAGAAATCATCAGAAAAGACAGAAAAGACAGAAAAGACAGAAAAGACAGAAAAGACAGAAAAGACAGAAAAGACAGAAAAGACAGAAAAGACAGAAAAGACAGAAAAGACAGAAAAGACAGAAAAGACAGAAAAGACAGAAAAGACAGAAAAGACAGAAAAGACAGAAAAGACAGAAAAGACAGAAAAGACAGAAAAGACAGAAAAGACAGAAAAGACAGAAAAGACAGAAAAGACAGAAAAGACAGAAAAGACAGAAAAGACAGAAAAGACAGAAAAGACAGAAAAGACAGAAAAGACAGAAAAGACAGGAAAGACAGAGAAGACAGAGAAGACAGAGAAGACAGAAAAGACAGAAGAGACAAAAAAATAAATAGATAGAAAAGACAGAAAAAAAATTTGTTTTTTTTAAGAATTTATTACTTACTGTTGCATAATCAAAATGAATTATTTTTTATTTACCTTCCATTACCCTTCCGATTTCTCGTTGTTGCCAAATTGGTGGATGGCTTTGGCTTCCATAACCTGACTGTCTATAGAGCAGAGAATCGAGTTGAGCTGAAGCTGGCAAAAGGTACATCAAGAAACTAACGCTACCGGCGAAAGACAGGATTGCTGCTTCCAGAGGAGTTAGTTTGAGATGCATTCTGTCACTTTGGTGCTGCCGATGTTTGCTGCAAATGCACTTGCTCCAACCTAAACGATGACGACGACGAGTGACACACATAAAGAAAGTGCACCACACCGCTGCTGACTGCATGTAATACTACAGAAGCAATCGCACATACAACAAACATTCATACACAAAAACATACTTTGGAACCTCTCACTGAAGGGTGAATTGCTGAGACCAGTTTATAGTTGACGACTTTGCAACTGGTCCTACCCGTAAGAGACTGAGCGTGGGTGTGTGTCAGTCAATGCCGGGGTCCCCTGATATGAAGAAGTTTATCAGGCATCAAGAATCACTGCAGCAGCTAAGCCATCAGTTTTGTGTTGCCTAGTTTCCTGAAAGTTGGAGTGAAGGTGGAACTGCTGATTCTGCAGTATCCTCCATGATTCGAGATTGAAAAAAAAAACCTTTCAGAATGTTTTTCTTTCGTTGAGAAAACTCTATCACTAATCCGCACAGAAAAACGTTTCCAGAATTAGGATATCTCGAACAAGGCAGTTAGATAAGTAATCCAGATAGTTTTTTTCCGTAGCTAAGAATTTGTGCTCTCAAACCGGGCATGTACAATGGAGTCATTTATGAGCAAGATTGTTATTATTTTGATGTTTTTTTTATTTTATTAGTTTCTTCCACATAACATTGATTCGCAGATAAGTGTTTTTTTTAAACTTCATACAAGTTTAGGAACAAGCTTTTAAAGCTGCATATCTAACGATGAAGCTGTTCAAATTTGAAATTTTTTGTACTCTTCAATTTCCAAACCCCTGTGAAATGGATGCGAACTGTTTTATTCAGATTTCAAAAAAAGATAGCTTTTCGTGAATATTAATTTGATGGTTTCTATGGAAGAATGTTAATTTTTTTTTTTGGGAATGGTCGCTTTTAAGATTTTTCATAAATAAATTCTTGTTATTTGTTGCAAAAAAATTTCCATGAGCTTGTGATATAACTCAAATGGCAAGTCTGTTGCTTCCTGAGCCGATGTCCGTGAGTTCGAGCCCAAGAGTAAATCGATCAGAGTTGTACCGGATAAGTTTTCCAATGACTATCAGCCAACAGCATCGTTGATAAAGGGTGATACGGTCCCGGAGGCTGTACACGACGATGCTGACGAAGTTTGACTGCGTGGTAATGGACGACGAAACGTACGGCAAAGCCGACTACAAGCAGCTTCCAGGACAGGAGTTTTATACGGCAAAAGGAAGGGGAAAGGTAGCAGATATTTTCAAGCACATGAAACTGTCAAAGTTCGCGCAGAAATATCTCGTTTGGCAAGCCATCTGTACCTGTGGCTTGAAAAGCAGCATTTTCATAGCTTCCGGGACTGTCAACCAAGAAATTTACGTGAAAGAGTGTTTGAATAAACGTCTGCTGCCTTTCCTGAAGAAACACGGATGTTCCGTACTGTTTTCGCCGGATTTGGCATCTTGCCATTACGGTAAAAAGGCCATGGAGTGGTACGCCGCCAACATTGTGCAGGTGGTTCCCAAGGACAAGAACCCTCCCAACACGCCAGAACTCCGCCCAATTGAGAAATACTGGGCTATTGTCAAGCGTAACCTAAAGAAGACCAAAAAACTGCTAAGAACGAGCAGCAGTTCAAGGCAAACTGGCTTTCTGCGGCAAGGAAGATGGACAAGGTGGCTGTACAAAATCTGATGGCAGGGGTTAAGCGTAAGGCCCGGCAATTCGGATTTGGAAAAGCCTAACTGAATATTTTTCCTGAATTTTTTTTTTGTAGAGAAATGAATCCAACTTAGATGAAATTTCAGGGACTAGATAAGAGAAAATCGATGTTGAAAAACATGCGAAAAAAATTCGCCTTGTCTCCCGGTGAGACTTGAACCCACATCTTGCGCCTCTCCGGGGCCCATGTATTAACATTCTACTACAGGAGACCAACCTGGCGTATGAATATTATACTGGTTGAGTGTCGATGTCTATCGGAATGAAGGGAATAGTTCTCCCATGTGATCATAATCATTTTTCTTGGTCTATTTCTATTCCCATCATTTCATCTTACGGTAGTTGGAATCACGTTTGGACATTTTTAAGGACGGCAAGATTGGCATTGCCTTATTTCTATTTTTAAATTGCGACCCAGAGATGGGTCTTGACTCAAACATTCAGTCGCAATTTAAAAATAGAAATAAGGCGGTGCCAAACACCGAAATTGGCTGGATATCCAAATACGGCAAAACGCATCATTTCTCATCATAACTGACAACCCGTGCAGGATATGAGAAGGCAATGCAAATCTTGCCGTGCTTAAAAATGTACAAACTTGATTCCAACTACCGTAAGATGAAATGATGGGAATAGAAATAGACCAAGAAAAATGATTATGATCACATGGGAGAACTATTCCCTTCATTCCGATAGACATCGACACTCAACCAGTTTAATATTCATACGCCAGGTTGGTCTCCTGTAGTAGAATGTTAATACATGGGCCCCGGAGAGGCGCAAGATGTGGGTTCAAGTCTCACCGGGAGACAAGGCGAATTTTTTTCGCATGATTTTCAACATCGATTTTCTCTTATCTAGTCCCTGAAATTTCATCTAAGTTGGATTCATTTCTCTACAAAAAAAAAGTTTCGCTGACTGAATGTTTGAGTCAAGGCCCATCTCTGGGTCTCAATTTAAAAAATTTTCCTGAATTTTATACTAATTAAACTTGAAAAAGAAATTTAATTTGATTTTTCAAATAAACGATTTCACTGATTTACATGCGCTTTCCCTTGACCAAATTTTGACCGTATCACCCTTTATATATAAGTCGCGAATGACATAGAAATGTTAAATCGACTATAATCGAAACAAAAAAAAACATGTATCCATTGTTTCGCTAACTGAAGGTTGAATCAAGACCCACCTCTGGGCCACAGTCTAAAAAAAGTTTATAACTTTTTTGTTGAGAAATGAGTTCAACTGGGTAAGTTGAAATATCATTGAAAACATCAGATGAAAATTGATGTTGAAAAACATGCGAAAAAATTTGCCTTATTCCCCGGTTGGGCTTGAACCCACATCTTGCGCCTCTATTTGTGGGGTATCTTGGCCCACCTATATTTTGGTGTTTTAAAACACATTCAGAACTTAAAATACGTTAATACGTTATAAGGGCTTGTGATATAGCTCAGTTGGCAAGTCTGTTGTCTCCTGAGCCGATGTCCGCGAGTTCGAGCCCAAGAGTAAACATCGAACACAGTTGTACCGGATAAGTTTTTCAATAACGATCTGCCAACTGCAACGTTGATAGAGTCGCGAATGCCATAAAGATGGTAAAACGACTATAATCGAAACAAAAAATCATGAATGGTATGTGAAAAAAATCCACTCGAACAGGAATCGAACTCGAGTCTACTGATTACCTCTCCGACACCTTACCAATAGGCCAAATCGACAAATAAAACGAGTTAAGTTGTAGCCCTATTATTCAATTGACTTCATCGAGTTGAATTCGCTGCTATATTATACGGCAGAAAAAGCTCATCGTGCCCTGATTGATAGTGCTCTGTTCGCCCCAGGTCAACAAATTTAAGTAAAAAAGCGTTTTAAAATTGATTAAAGTGAAAAATCAAAAACTTTATGATGGTGAAAATTGAGAAACAATGTGTAAATCATGTTGCAGTGCGTACATTTCAGATCAAGATGATTTAAAGGTCATAAAAGCTTATTTGGTGGTGCTCAAAAATTATAATAATTTCGTCACTTGGGAACCTAGCTGGTTATTATTTAATATTTCTGTAAAGATTAAAAGGATATTTCTTTTTTTGGTAAAAAATTAATACTATAGGTAGTACGAAACAAATCCTCATGTAAACTTATTTAAGAAAATACGTACTTTTGTAGAAAAAAGGCGTGCTTATTATGCCCTATTTTTATGTAAAAAGATGACCGGTGTTAGTAAAAGTAGCTGGAATCCACATTTTAGATAAAGATTTCAATACAGATTTTTTTTTGATTTTATACAGAATAAAAAGATGTTTTGCCTCAAATAGCCAGAATGTGAATGTGGCAACGCTGGCTCGGCTGCTGGCATTAGCAACAATAGCAATAAATGCGTTTCGTATTCGTCTTCGGTTGTTTGGATGCGTGGCTTTGAAATTCTCTTAGCTTCACACGACTGGAGGATGACTGACCGGCAATCGAAGAGGAACCCATTTGACGATCTTCAGCGAAAACATTAAACATTTCTAAATTGGTAGGGCAATCGGAAATCCTTCCTAGATCGTGATGGTAATAAAAGTCAATCCCATCAATAATGTAAGCAAAGTTCGAACTTTCGCCTCGCTTTCAGCTTTATCGCGAATAGCACTGCATATCCTACTAGTTACGGCCATGCCACGACAAGTTGTGAGACGAAATAAAATTTGATTAATTTCTTTTCTATAGCCCTTACTGCTATCAGCGCTGGGAATGGATCTCGAGCGAGGGAGGTGTATCCAGTCAATCCAGCTGACTTGGGGTTTGTGATGGCGTGTCGTGTTGCTTTTCTTGAAATACTTTCGCCCCACCATCACCCTCGCATTTGGGGTGTGCATGAGTACGCGTACGCAAATCCTCGTCGTAAGTCAAAAGTTGAAGAAGCTGTCACTCGCGAAATCCCGCAGGATCGAGAACGGCTGCTTTTAACTTTTTCCCTCGGTATGCTTGTGTGTGCGTGTTTGTTAGGAAAGTCGTTGCTTGGGTTGAGCTTTTTTTTTCCTTCTACTGTTGCGTCTTGTTGCAGTCAAAGTTGATACAGGGAAGGTTGACGAGAGCAAAAAAATAAATTACGATAATTGCCAGGCGTAAATATTTGCTCAAGCAATTAAAATAATGAGCTGCGGCGCAGCTTTCACGTTCTGCTTTGCTTTACAGCAGCAGCAGCAGGAATTTTTCGAAAAGGATTTTGTTTGTCGTGTGCTGATTTTCTACGTACTTTCATGACAGGATGCATGCCATGGCAAGCGATTTGCTGCATAAACAAGTGAATGAATAAATTATGTTTGGTTAAGAATTCGCTGTAAAGGGGAAAATTAGTATATGTTATTTTATTTCACTGGTTTGAAACAACAACGACATAAATATTATGGTCTTGCTGACCTGGTGTGCTTTGCTATACTTTGTAAAATTGATAGAAATTTTAATAATAATTCAAATTTAAATTTTTTTGTTCATTATTTAATATTTAAATCTCAACACTAATGCAACATGACATTCGCGAGTCAGACGCCGCGCGGTGCAGTTCGTTCGTCCTTTGCGCTCCGTTTATTGTTTGGTTGAGTGATGAAAGAAAAGAAAATATTATAAAGAATATATCCGAATGGTTGGGGAGTGATAACGTCGAAAACCCACTGATGATATCGATGTTGTCATCATAAGCAGAAAATATTTTATTGCACGAATAATCGCTGTAATTTGGAGAAAATGGCGTTCGGCGCCAGCTAATAAGTGTGAAAAAATTTGAGCATGCGTTGCAGAAAGTGTTAATGGTGGGGAAGGGAGACGAAGGCAGGGAAGTGGCAAATTAGGTTTCAATTGTGTAGCAAGCAAATCCTGGAAAACAGATTTCCTGTATGAAAAATTACAAAGTTGAATTTGTTTTTTCCCTATGCCGAAGGAAATTCTCTGCTCTTTGAAAAAGTGTGCGTGTGCTCTCAGTGATTTATCACGCAAACTTATTGCGATGCGGTGTAAGGTCATAGGCGTCATAGGAAGTGAATATGCATACGTACATACAACGGTTTACAGAGCCAGCTGTAGTTGTGACCCTTGTTTAATTGGAAAAGTGTAGCATGATACATATCTGGCTAAAACATGGATACAGTGGTATGGTGGAGGGTCGGGACAGGTTTTCGAATGTGGGAGAAATTTGGTATGCGTACTTTTTTCTTTTTTTTCGTTTGTGCAAGGGACGTCCGAGCACCTGTAATCGAGATAGTTCGAAATGGGAAAGTGACGGAAAACAGGCTGATGCTCTCAAGCTGGTTTTTATTGAGCATGGCTGGGTGAACGACGTGAATTGGTGTGCGTATGTCCGGTATCTGTGGATTCGGGGGAAAAGACACGGGGGTAAAAAGTTTGACAGCGGCTCTGCGCATGCATCGCATTCTGGACGGACACAGACCACTACAGAAACATGGTGAGATCGTTCCAAGTTTTTTCTCTTTTTAAATTCTTATACTTTACTTAATGATTAATTTTTCTTTTTTTTATATCTACCATTAAATGTTTTTACAAAGTTTTTCATTTTCATTATTTATCGAAAGAGTTTTTCGTTCTCCGTTAGTTTTCCAATTTTATTGATTATTATATTTGATTGAATTACTCTTCAACATTGTTTTCAATCCGTCCTGATTTATTGTTAAAATAAATGATTGTTATCTCAAAATTTTATATAAGATTCTAGCAAACTTCCAAGTGAGTATCCCTGAAGCGATAAAAATAAAGTTGGACATTAATTGAGTAAACCTAGCGATAAAATTCTCTTCATCTATCAGCCTGGCCCCAAATGATCGTATTATCTATATATCTAACTATTTATTTAAAATTTCAATTGATGGAACATTCGTTACAGGATATCTGGAGACAACACTTTTTAAAATTTATCATAATGTCATTGTCATAACTGGTTTATTCATACTGTTTATTTCAAATAACATGATATTAATTATATTCATATTTTTTACTGTAAATGTCATTGGATTGGTGGGATATTGAATAATTTCATACTTAAGATGCTTTAATTTTTTTTTTCACAGCAGTATTAATATTGGTTATTGAAAAATATAATATAATTTCAAACTTTTTACAGCTTAAACTAGATGGAGAAATGATTGAAAATATTTAAATATTTTTTGAAGTGATTTTAACTTTTCCATTTCCAGCTCGACGCCAAGGTGTTTTATATTATATATTATTCAGATGGAAAATATAATTTTTATATTCATATTGATATTCATATATACATTCGATGCATATTCTTTTTTAAATTTTAGATCATCTCATTATATGTCAATTCTGTATCAAATTTTAAATACGGCGAATGCGAAACCATCTCTGTTTAGAAAAAAGCCCCGTTCGGCTGTATGCCAGTAAAAGTATTATTTTGTTTGAATTGTCACTTCTCAAAAACCAAATATCTTACAAATAACTTGTACAATCAAAAGATTGTACAATTATCTTTTTCACAAAGTTAATAACTCGGTTAATATTTAGCCTTTTTCAAAATTCGATATAGAATCATTATTTTGACTTGAAATTAAATCTACTCCAGCTTCGATTGCCAGTTACATTATATTATATCTTCGATTTTTTAAATGTTTTATTCCTACTCTTTTTACAGAATATATGGAGACATCAATACTTCAGTAAGAAAATGGTACAACTTTACATGCGTTTATTATTCAATTGTATTTCCATTAAATATTTTATTATATTGATTATTATATTATATTCAATGTAAATTGCCATATTTCATGAGGTTGGTGGGATTTCCCGTTATAGGAAACATATTTTATTACATTCTCAGATAATATTTCACTATAATATTTTAGCTCATTGATATATTTTATTATTTATAAAACCTGCATATTATAATCTTCATAATCATATATTCATTCTCGTTTAGGAATATTCATTTATTCATATTTTCATACTCATTTATTCATCGTATGAATGTATGAATATTTATACAGTCATATTCGTATTTTTATTTTCGTACATTCATATTCATATTTATTCATTACCATACACTGGATTCTTTTTTCAAAAACCTGCATGAATTATTTAATAACGGCTTTGATCCATTTATTTCTTCTACTGTTTGATATTAAAATAAAATCGTATTTGTTAGAATTCTTCAACATTAAAGAACTATTGGATGTATCAAACCGTCATATAAAAACCCTACATTTTAGACAATATTTACTTAATTTAACACTCTCGGGCATGATGGATTATTTCTTGATTTTGATTTCCTTGTTAGTATTTTTAGGGACCTGAGCTGAGTTACACTTATAAAATATTTATTTTAAAATTATTTTTTTTATATAATAAATATTTCAAATTGTCAGCATCAATAGCAAGTAAGCAGAGTGAGGATGTTTTGTTAGTAACTATTTTTCTTATAGGTTACCGTTCGGCATTTTTGATAAATTTTAATAGCATTTATCTTGGTTTTGTTTAATTTAATTAATTATCATGTTTACTTACAGCATCATGAAATTCGCAATAACGACTGATTTTTCATAAATTCTATAGGTTGATGTTCTTCATTCCGGAAATGGTATTACAGTTTTTTAATTTGGTTTTTAATCATCTAGCTCATTGCAACTTTTTTTATCCAAGGTGGAAACATAAATAACATATGAACGTAGATGCAATAAATTCATACATATAGTTTTTTTTTATAGATTTAAGAATATTGTATCATACTATATCGCATTTTATTGTATGGTATTAGATCATATTGCCTCATATTTTATTATACTATATAATTTTATATTACATACTATATAACCCATTTATTATATTGTTGTATAACATATTATATATTATTATATTATATATTATTATATTTTATTTATATCATTTTATATTCAAACAACAAGGGCAGGGGCATCTGGGTATCCTCGTTTTACAAGAAGAGCGGGTTACCGTGTATGCTAGTACCGTTTCGAATACTGGACGTTCCTCAATTTATGTCAAGGGAATTTGGCATGGTTGAGAAAAAGATAGTGTTTGATTACTTTTTGTAAAATAAGGACGCACTCTTTTTTCGGAAGCCTTGGCGGCGGGATTATAATTTGCATGCTATCTTGATTAGACAACAACGTGGTTATAGCTTCTCGAGACTTTTCCCCCTTTTTCACCCTGGATACCGTTAGTGACTCTGCTTACGATTCCATTCCCTTAGAAGTCTCATTGAGGAGTTATTATTGTGTTGCGTGGTAACCAAGATGGACGTGTGGGTTATTTTTTTTGGCCACAAACGCGGCGCTGCCGTAAACCCAAGGTGGATACAATACATACATACATACATACAACACTAATGCAACATGAGTTTCAAATTGCAATACAAAAGAGATTTATTCTAATTTTCTTAAATATTCATTTCTATTCTCAAACCCCGACATAAAATTTGTTTTCCAATCATTATTTAGTATCTTAAGTTAAGACTCTGTATGCATTTATTCACAAGTTCCTAAATTCTGTCAAAGTTAATGTACTACTTGTATAAAATTCCTCTCCCATGCCAAATTTGGTTTCATTTATTTGATCTGTTTCCAAGTCATTAAACAAAAAATTATGAAAGTTTTCCTGTTTAATAATCAAGAAAAACTTTCTCGTACATAAATCCCTTTTATGCAAAATTTTCTCAATCATTTTTCGAGTTATTTGAAAACAAAAGGATGGGTGCACTCCTCTCCTCTGGCCTGCACTGAAAAGAAAGGAGGGGTCTGATACTCTTATTTCCATTTACTTCCCTATGAAAATATGGCTTAAAATGTTATCGAATTGTTCTTCTCTCCACTGGAGGCTAATCAAATTTCTCTATCTCAATTACCCTCCCCTGCAAAGTTGGTTTATTTTGTATGACTAATTCTATAAATATGCTATAAAAACGTATGGGGCTCTCGTTTTCTCTTCCTACTTCACTAAATGGAATAAGGGAAAGATTTTCATGCAATACTTGGTGGGGCAACCAAAGATATGAAGTTATGATATTCGACAAAGTTGTTCAGCGGAAAATTTTCTTTAGGAATTTTATAAATTGGCACAAAAATCATTAGCAGGCTCGGTTCCACAGAAAAAAAAACAAAAATAATGTTGATTTTTCAGTACAAAATATTCAATTTTCCCATACAAACCTAAAAATTCAAATTTACTCATGTAAACGTTACTTAAAAATTCTGCAAAAAATCATGGATGAGTTTTGGACCAAAACGAAGGTTATAAGACCCCAGGGTTTGAGAAATTCAAAAATGAACCCAAATCGACTCAGTCTAATGTTGCACACTTTCTCATTGGTGTGTATTGTTTACATGCTGTCAAACTCGAAGTCGTGTTTTTCGATTCAACGAAAATGGAGGTGAACCAACGCAAGTCGAGAAAACAATTTTTTTCCAAACACCTGGAATTTTCTAAACTGTTGCACCGGCAGTTGGGGAAAATATTAAACATTCACCATTCAACCGTCTCCAGAGTGTTGAAGCTGTTCCAGGAGCAGTTGACATTGAACCACGGCAAAGGTGCTGGAAGAAAACCGGGACCAGAGAACAAAAAAACGGAGGGAAAGGTGAAGCAAATCCCAACTTTTCAAGCCGTGATTTGGCTAAAAAGATCGGCATGTCGCACTATCGCAGACCTACGTCCAGAATGCAAAAAAGAGGGCTGGACTACATACATACAAGGAAGAGAACTTCCTGAATCGCAACCCGGTAAACTTGAATCGGCAGAGAGGTAACTCAAATCGCCAGAGAAATCGATACGATCTCTCTGGCGATTTTGCATCATTATATCGGTAGAGAGGAACTCACTATATGCGTGTCTCGGGCGTGAGTGCTACGAAATCTGAGTAGAAATGCTTAGCCCGCCCCAAGAGAGCGCGATCCGAATTGTGCTCATTGTTCCTATCGAGGTGTGTGTGTTCGACTCAGATCTGCCGACGCATGCTGAATGATTTCCGTTACAGTGGTTTTGATTTGATTAAGGGCATTAAAAACGCAATTTGCCAAATTAATGCTTTATTGGATTAACCCTTTCAGAAATCGTTAACCGCATTTTTTCGTTTGAATGCTTTTTACTTTCTTTCTGCAGCGTACTAAAACAGTACATATAGAAAGCTATTAAATTTTATTTACTGATCTGATGAGTGTTTTATGAAACTTTTTTCATACTAGATTTATTTTTCCAAATCATAAAATTCGAAATTCAAATTTCCTTCTCAAAATCTCTTGAATTTTTAATACCTGACTAAGAATTGTTTAATAGCAAATAGATATAATCACAACAATACAATCAAGCTTCAAAATAGGGAATTTTGATTCATGCTTTCTACATATCTAACTTTTGACTAAGATACAGCATTTTAATTCAGATTCAGAATCCAGATTCTTGTTCGGAGTTATCGACTGTGATTCTTATTTGATGTTTTGGTTGTTACGTGGCAAACTCAGTCTTAAAGACCATCCAACAACCAAAACATTGTAGATATCCAGATTCAGAATTAAGATACAGAATTCAGATTTAGAATTAAGATTTAGCGTTCAAATTCAAATTTTAGATAAAGGTTTCCGAGTCAGATTTCAAATTTAGAATTCAGATAAAGATTTCAGATTTATTTTTCAAAGTTCAGATTCAGATTTATATTTAAAATTTCAGATTCATTCATCAGACTCAGATTTCAAATCCCAGATTCAAATTTCAGATCCAGAGGTCAGATTTCCAAATTCAATTTTCAAATTAAGTTTTCGGAATCAGTTTTATCAGATTTTAGATTCAGATTTCAGATACGGATTTCGGTGTCTGATTACAGATTCAAATTCAGCATAATTGAGATTCCAGATCCAGATTTTTTATTCAAATTTCGGAATTAGAATTCAAATTCACAATTCAGATTCAGATTCCAGAATTCCGATTCAGGTTCAGAATTAATTTCAGATTCAGAGTTCAGATTAAGAATTTATTTAGAAGCAAAAATCGTATTCAGATTTAAGATTCAGAATTCACATTCTAATCCAGAGTTGTTATTTGTATTTTCACCTTAACATACGTAGGTTTATATTCTGGAATAAAGGGTGATAAGGTCAAAATTTTATCAAGAGAAAACGCGTGTAAATCGGTGAAATCGTTTATTTAAAAATCAAATAAAATTTCTTTTTCAAGTTCAAACAATTATGCTAGATGGAAATGTTCTCATTTCAAATCAATTAAAAGATGCATTTGTAAGCTTTGAAAACAATGTTTATAAGACCATAGAAATAAAGAAAAAACGGAGAAAGAACTGTATTGAGATGTAGAAAGCTAAGTAATGTTAAAAATTTCATTACAGAATTATCATTGCCATCATATGTTGGAGTTTTCTACTGTGAAAAAGAAGATTTATTTGATGAAATAGTTGAAATAGAAGATAATAGGTTCGAAAAATTAGTTTTCATTTTTTATTCCAAGAAAATAGGATTTGTTTCGTTGCTACATCACGATTAATAGTTTGTTAAAAAAAATCGTTTGAAATAAAAATTTATATCAATCATTAATAGAACCAGTTGTTTTTATTTTTTCTCCATGATCATTCTTTGGTTTTACATATCCATTCCTCAAATTTTATGTTAAGTTCTTCATTCCTCATTAATGCTTTTTTATTATTCCTTATTTTATTGTTATTTGTATTATGAATTTCGACATTCAAAAATTTGAGTAATTGAACCTGTATTCAAAGATCTATGTTTCTTAAAATGAATTTTAAATTAAGAACTTCAATTTTAGTATTCCTGAATCTCAAACTATAATTATGAATCCTCGATTCAAAATTATTAATTCTAGATTTTAAACTCTCCTTTATGATTTCAGAAATTAATTTCATCCAAATCCATAGTTTGGAAATCGATGTTTCAACTTAAATTGGAAATCGATGTTTCAATTTAAATTGTAACATCGATTTCCAAACTATGGGTTTCTAATTTTAAATTCTGAACTTTGAATAACATAGTATTAGGAGTTCTTAATCCTGGATTGTGAGTGCTTTACTCAATGATCTTTAACCTTAACGCAGAATTCAAAATTCTCAATATCTCTAGATCTCAATATTTTTTTTCAATTCTTGATCGTGGAAACTGGATTTTCAATTCTTGATTTGAAATAATCTATTTTAAGCTTTCCATTCACTTAAAATAGGAGAATAAAACTCTGATTTTTTAATTCTGAATCATGAATTGTAAAACATACAATATGAAATTCAGATTACACAGTTCAAGATTCCTAAATAAACGATCGAAACTCTGAATAACAAACTTTAAATTGAAAATTTTGATTTCTGAATTCCTAATTTTAAGTTCGAAATTTTGAATTGCGATTCCATATGTCTTCAGATTTGATTTTTAATTCTGAATACCGAAATATAGAAAGAACAAAAAATGAACACACCTAGGTCAGACAAATAGAAATTTGCTGCAGCATTTTTTTTTCCTTTTCTACAGAAAAAGGAGCACATTTTGAATATATTTTTAACCGGTTAAGATAAAAATTCGTGCCGGTGATGAGGCATGCTCAGTTTGGTGAAACTTGTAAACTTACCCAATGCAAAACTCTCTCAAAGACTTTAAAAAAAAGTTTTAGGAATGATACCTGCTCGGATACCTGGTTGGTGATTTAATCAGATCGGTTTGAAATTTTAAAATATATTTTTTTTAAATGAAATTAGTTCTAAATAAATCGTAATATGTCACTTACCGAATGTTGCACCTTATTGGCGATGTCTTTTTTACAACTTGACACCATTTTTGAAGGAATATCACTAAATCACAATAATTATTTAACACTACATTTTCTCAACACTTCACAATCCTTTTATTAAATTTAACGCCCGCTATCACCCGACCGCACCACACGAGGGTACGTCTGGAACTGACAATGCTTTGCTTGCACAGCATTCGAAACGAGCAACCCGGTGAGGTAATAATAAGAATAATATCAAACGAGCAGCCTTCTCCCGTCGGCCCAGTTAAGTTCTTCAGAAAAATGCTCCCAAGTCGAATAAGAAGAAATATCGGGCACGGCGTGTGCGAGTGTCACCGAAATATAATCGTTTTTTCCTAAGTCGGGATACCCAGTACTCAATTTTCTGAATTCTCTGTCGATTTTTGAGAGGACGCGCTTACTGGGAATGAGCGGCAACAATCGACTGCTAAAACTCGGGCACGGAAGCTCTACGAGAAGATGCTGACAAAATATGGCTGCTGTGTGATGGACGACGAAACGTATATAAAAGACTATTTTAAGCAAATTCCGGGGTTGGAGTTTTTCACCGGCAAGAGCAAGTTCGATGTGAACGACAAATTTAAGAAGAAGAAAATATCGAAGTTCGCCTCCAAATAACTCGTTCGGCAGTTCATCTGCTTGACTGCGGACTGAGGAGTGAGCCTTTCGTGACAAAGGGCACAGTAAATGGCGAGATCTACAAATCTAAGTGCCTCGAGAAGCGCCTTTTTCCGTTCTTGCAGCAGCATGACGAAACTATTTTGGCCAGATTTGTCATCATGCCACAATTCTATAATTGTCCTGTAGTGGTATGAGGCCAATTCTGTCCATTTTGTTCCAAAGGACATGAACCTGTCAAACCATCCGGAACTGTGCCCGGAGGAGCAGTACTGGGCAAAAATAGCAAGGAGGGGAAGAGCAAGAAGACATTCAAAAACGAGAAGAACATGTTAAGAAAATGGAAAAAATTGAAAAACTGGTACCGGACGACACTGTAAAGACTTTGATGGAGGACATCGAGCAAAAATGCACTCAATTTTGCACTCAAAGCTCCATCGACTAATTTTTCTTTTGATTTTTGAAGTAAATGTGTTCGCGTTTTACCAGGGATCATATTTTTTCGAAATTTTGGGAACAAACTTCGAACAAAAACCTTTTTTATAGGTAAATTGGATCACAAAGAAGCGTTTTCCATCGATAACTAAAAAACGCTGAAAATGCGAATTTGAGCAGTATATTTCTGAGTAGCTCTCGATAATTTGAAGATTTCCTGATTTGTGTATCGGCGTGATGAAAGCTGATTTCCATAGACACGGATACGTACCATTCAACGCGCGATTGAAAAGCAAGCTCTTGGGCAAGATAAGTGAAATAGCACAATTCTTCAATGGCGAAGGCGGGAATCATCCGGACAGCAGTGTTTTAGATGCATCAATGGATCGTTATTTCATACAGACTTCCTTTCTTGAAAAATTCATCGTTGGATTGGATATTTCATAATCAGTTTTTCTTCAATTTAGTTCAAGTGCTGAATCAAGTTTATACAACAAAAAGAAATGCTGTTTTTTATCTTTATGAACAGTTTCAAATATGAAGTATTTGAACAAAATAAAACCTTTCAGATTTATCACAAAATACTATTACTATGTGTGCTAAAAAACATTCTCCCACAATCGATTGAACATTAAAATCTTTAAAATTCACTGCACATATTTCCAATCAACCATTTTTCACCCACATCCTCGGTTGGTCCTTTTATCGGTTATGTTCTCGGTATGAATTTTATACAGCACACAGTAATAAACATTGGCAGGGATCACGGAAGTCAAGGATGCCAACAAAAAGGAAACCGAATGTTGTGTTATGTGTACTGTATGGTGCTGGGGTGAAAATTTCTTGTAACATTTGTCTTGCCCCGGAGCAGATACAATTCCGTTAGTGCCAGTTCCTTCTGAATGTAACGGGATAAGAGAAGAAGTAGAAAGAAGATAATATTCTATAAAATTAAACGACGTCCGTGCACCATTATTCGATATAAAATTTATTTTCTGTTCGCTACATCACATTCGGCACCGATGACAGGATACAAAACTGCAGTTCACAGTTGGTACCAATAAGGTTGAGCGGAAAAGTCTCATAATAAAGTTGTTGGTCAAGAAAGACCGATTCCCAGAATAGAGTAGGATGTTCTTGGAAATTAAATAATGAGATTTTAATTCCATATTCTGAGCTCTCACTCTCAGTTTGAAATTCAAAACCGGCAATTATCAAAAGTAGTGCTTCATTTTAAATTGAGAACTTCTGCCATATATTATTTAACATTAGCCCCGATCAACGCTTGGATGCGGTTACTTGTAAAAATACGAGTAAAAAACGAGAAGGGAGTCTACTGAAGCTTTTATCATCTGACCTCTCGTGCTTGCTGTATGGCTAGAGATTTTTTATCTATCTCTCGCATAAATTCTAAAGGGGTAACGGTATTGTCCCCGGCAATTTCATTGAAAGCTAAATAAGCTTTCTCCAACTCTTCGGATAACCTCCTAACTGGTTGCTGTACTGGAAAAAAGAAGAAAATAGCTATCCGAAAGTTGCCTCCCAATCCGATTTTCTCCCACATACTTCTACCTAATTCTACTTTTGATTGTTGTTGAACTTGTTGGGAGGATCGTCGTCATCTTGTTGCTCTAAAGTCCATTTGTGCATCGATTGTGCAAGCAAGCAACCAACCCATGAACCAAAAAAGAACTCTGGACAAAGGAAAATAAAAATGCTTTATTCTTGGTGCCACCATAAAACCTAACACGGTGAAGCATCCGAAAGTTCATCTAACCCTTTGTGATCTACATAAGTTGGTCAATAAGTTTTGCGGGTTGACTTATACAATGAACAGTTATAAAAAAAAATACAAGTACCTAATTTAAAACAAGATTTTTACGAGTGGCTCCAGAGAGTATTCCTCAGATCAGCTCAAATGTGAATTTCCAAGATACCCTAAGCACTTACTGTATGTTTTTACAGAAAACCTAATTTTAGTATAAATCACTCATTCACACAAATGTTAGAGTCAAATAGATGATTTTTTTCATTTTTCTTAGGAAAAATTTTAGTCACTAAACGTCCTCCTAAAATGCATCATCTGAGCTGAAATTTAGCATGGTGTCTTTTGTTAGCCGAGGAACAATTTCAAGACCCGAGATTTTGATTTCCTTAATCTTCAATGAAAATTTGGGCAACTATTCGGTCATTTGAAGTAGCTGAAAGTTATAACAAAAGTTTACTTTACATTTAACAACGGATTTCCGGAGTTTTATTCACACCATTTGTAAAACTTAACGGAAATCTTCTATTTAGTTTTGATTTAAAAGTTTAAATGGTTTTAAAGCTTGTTTTAGCTAAACCATTTTTCTAGAAGCTTAATTGACGATTTGAACGGTGCTTTAATTTCAAATAATTTGTCATTCAGTTTGTTGAATAAATGTCTTGAATTTGCTCTGATTTGTCTGGATATTCCTCTATTTTGAAGATGGAAATTTATAAATAGATTGCCCGGTTTTTCAAACAAAATTTTCAGAATGTTTACTATACAAAGCATAGAAATCCCGAAATTTTCGCTCAAACTAGCATCAGTTACCGTCAAACGGGGCATCATGCAACAGCGGGGTTAGATGCAGCATTTGTATACCACAGCAATGTTTTAATTTCTAATTTTATAGAATGTAATCAAGTTATCTTTTAATGACAACAGAATGAAGGTGACATAATTTTTGACATCTTGAACTAGTATTTCAGTTTTTCATTTTCATTCAAAATTAAAAAAAAAATCCACCATTAAATGAGCAAATTTTAACATTTTTTGATGCCATGAAAAACTTTACCTAGTATGACTGATTGGCTTAATGATATCACTTACAAACTTTTAACTGGTTAGATCATCTTGTACCAACACTGTTGGTGAAAATATATTTTTCAAACAAGCATCAAATTTTTTTGAATAAATATTTTTATAATTCAGTTACCTGTCTGGGGTAAGATTAACCAAAATGCAAATCAATGAGAAACCTTATAAATCTCGCTTCCGTGTGCTGGAATATGATTGTTTTGCATCACGCATTTGTCAACATTAAAATTTCATTCATCCAAACAATTATTTTTATGATTTAAGCTTCTAGAATTTTTGGTATTATTTTTCTACCCCCAAATGGTATGGATGCTGCATACCATGTGTTCAGAAAAGAATAGTTTCAACAGATTCCAAAATTACTGCAAGTGGTGTTTTTATGCGCCCCTTTTTCTAATTATAGTGAAAATCGCATGTTTTTAGAAAATTAAAAAAAACACTGAAGAAACCAATAATTTATCTGACTACGTCAAATTGATGTCCCACTAACCTTAACACTTTTGATGCATAAAAATATTGTGATGAGTGGCTCCAGAGAGCACTTGTAAGACCAAAGAGCATACTTAAATCAAATGACAAGAATTTCAGAACATATAAAAGACAAATTTTAATCCAATTTTCACCTAAATTTATCGAATGAAATTTCAAATAAGTTTTGCTGTGAATTAAAACTATAGCAAAATGATCCAAAAATTAAAGGCTGAATAACGGTTTATCAAATGCATTTGTAATATTTTAAGTAAACTTAAAGAATAGTGAGAACTGTTATGATCTACTCTATCGTTAGAGCTTTTAAGAAACAATATATGGAGCATACTGGAAAATTTTCTGGCTAAAACTTTTCCGAGTGCGGAAAAACTGTAAGAATAGCGAGAAAATAGTAAGAACACCCCAAAGAGAGCATTCTTTTTTATTAAAAAAAAAGAACTAGCAACGCTGACAGATTTTTCGTTCAATTTTCTGAAATATTATTTTAACAAAAAAGTTATTGATTTTAGGACATTGTAATGTGTTCAGTCCACCAAGCGGCACGAGTTCTCTCTTTGCTCGCTCCAACTGCTGCTAGCAGATTCCACAACCAATCGGCTCTTTTCAGAGCCATATTCAGAAAGAGTTTGCGATCACTGTGGGAGACAGTGATCGATCCGGCCTTGGCCACCCAGGTACAGTCCGAGGACTTGCCTCCACCGGTGAGGCAACAACTGAGGTTGTCTGGGAGAGACTCACTTCCACGAGGGGAATGAGTCCCATCGATGGTTGTTTGCCAAGCGCCGCCCTTATAGTTCCACTAATGGTTGTGAATACCTCCGTCAAATGGAGTGAGAGTAGATCGGAAGCGAAAAGTTTAAAGTGGAGCAAGGGAAAGCTAAGTTCGAATAGGAAAATGGCAACAACGATGGCACAGAGGAAGAATCCGAATCAATCAAATACTATCAAATACGAGGTACTTGAGTTGCTTTTCTACACCCGTGGCTTGGCACAACGCAACGTGCAGCGAGTGCAAACCATCCTGGAGAAGGCAGAAGAGGGCAAGGCCGAGCTAACTTCAGCTCAGCTGCGAGTATACCAGCGGAGAAGAATAAGAAGAAGAAAAAGAATAAGTGATAGTAAAAAGTGTAAATAGTTCAAGAGAAAATAATCAATGAAGCATCAATAAATCTAGTTCTCTTTTGCTTCGCTCCTACTGTTGCTCCGCATCCACAATCCAACGGCTCTTTTCAGAGCCCCACTTAGAGAGAGTTTGACGTCGCGGCCTTGGCCTCCAGGTACAGTTCTAGGACTTGCCTCCACCGGTGAGACAACCACCAGGGGTTGTCTAGAAGAGGCTCGCTCCCGCAGGGGGAGTGAGTCCCATCAGTGGTCGTTTTGCCAAGCGCCGCACCCACAGTCCGCTTATGGTTGTTCATGGCCCAACATAATGTTCTGATGATTGGTAAGTCCCTACAAGGCCGGAACGTGTGACAAAAGAAGAAATTTATATTGGTTCCAGGCTAATTTGCAAAAAAAATAGTATTCCAGAAATAAAGAGTTATCAGATGCCATGTGTAAAAAAAATCTTTAATCAGCTAGAATTATAGAATAACAAAAAATAATGCGAAAAACAAATAAGATGGAATAAATTGCACGGAAGTTTGTATGCAACAAAATTGCATACTATGTCATTGCACAAAACTTATAAATCAAATATTTTTTTATCGAAAAATATAATAAAATCAAGAATATAAAAAGTTAAATAACTCCCATCTCCCATAATTTGTTTTGTGGTCATGTAACCTTTAGGATGTTTGATTTTTTTTTTAGAAATTTACACAAAATACTTCAAAGTTTAATTATTTCCCCCTTCGAGATTTTTGGAAATTTTTTCGAGGGGGGGGGGGGTAAGGCGGAAACAAAAGAAGAAATTGATGTTTGTTCCAGCCTTATTCGCCAAAAAAAAATAGGATTACAAGAAATAAAGAGTTATCAGATGCCGTGATTTTGAAAAAAAAAATCTTTTAGAATTGTTTTTTTTTTTGCTCAACATTTGGATTAAGAACAAATATGAACTTGCAATAATTTGGAAAATTACATTTTGAATATAATTTGGGCATTTCCAATGGTGCAACTTTTAGTGATCGAAAAAATCCATGCCTTATTCCAAAAAAAAATGAACCTTGTCAGAGGATTTTCCAATATGCTCCATATATTGGAATTTAATTTGCCTTGCGTGAGAACAACATATTCAAGAAAACCCAAAAAAGTGACATTCTCTTAACAAATTTTGGCGTCCTCCATATAAAATTTCAAATCAACACCCGGGTACTTAAATCTTTTTTTGAAAATATGTGAACATTCTGTCGTTCGTTTCGACCAAAAAGGAAACTTTTTATACTACAGGGTTTTTGAAATTAAAAAAAAAGTTACAAAATGACACACCCTAATGTGTTATACGATCAGAATTTATCATGTCGAACTAGTAGCAGTACAAAAAAATCGAAACTCAATGTTTTGATTCCGAAACACATAGTTTTTCTTATCATCTTCTCTTTATTAATTGGTGATCTACTAATCAGTGGCTCCAGAGAGTAGATGTTCTACAAATCAAACTTTAAAGAAATTAATTGAAGCGATTGGTTGCTTATTGACATTTTCGTTGTGGTTTATCCATTAGTAGACAGACGCATATTTTTTCAAGGTTTTTAGACTAAAAAGTCGTTTTTTAAGTATACCAGCTTAACTTTTTTTTTGTTTATTTTTTCTCAGAAATTAATACCAGCTTAACCCTGTGTGCGTCACAACACATTCATTTATGAATAATATCACATTGTAAAAAAGATTTCTCTGATGAAGACCCTGGCTTTCCTTCAACAAAATGAATCTTTGTTTTGTAATATTTATAACAAACCTTAGCTAGGTATACATTGTTCTTTATTTCTGAATTTCCCAGATTTACTCATTTTTAATTTTTTTTAAGGCATATATGTGTTTTTTTTTAATTATTAACCTTATAATCCACTCTTGAGTGTCAATATGACACCATTGAAGGTTGGCGGTGGTCTTTTTTCAGGCTCTTCCAAATATACAATTATCTTTTGAGATCATCAGAAAATTCATAACATTTTTTTAACCGATTTGTAAAAATATTACAGTTATATTTCTCAGACAATATTCAGTTATCAGAAAACTGTTTTTCGTTATTCAAAGTCTGATAAAAAAAAATCCGAAAAAACATGCCTAAGAAGAAAAACTGTTGCTCATCCACGAAATGTTTAAAAAAAATCACTTAGTGTCCAAGAAAATTAAAGTTAGAAGCAATTCGCTGTGCACAAAGATATATTTTTTTGAATTTTTTTATGATCATGAACACAAAAAATGTAAGAATATTTTGTTAAAACCGTACTTTTCAATCAATGAATCGTCAATAAATTTAAAGCCACAGTAGATTAATATTAGAAAGGGGATTAGAAAGTTTTACGTAATTTGACACGTTTTAATATTTTTAGATTCTTAAAATACGTTCTCATGATTGAAAAAAATACTATAGAAAAAAACAGTTACTTAAAGGTGCTTAAAGCTATGATCAAGTGGAATGTACTTTTCGACACTGAATTTAGTGCTCAGAAGTATCACTTTCTGATACTATTTTCAGTGTCGAAATCTTCACTTGTCAACACTGAACTGTATAAAAAAGTTTTTTGAATCAACATTAAGCAAATACTTCTGATCCTCCTTAGATAATCGTTGAGCAAAGATACATAAAGTTTATGACACCATTCGGCCTACAGTGATTTTTCAAAATCTTCAAATCATTATATTCTTTGGATGAGGTTTTAGGGCGGCTCATTTTTTTCTCTTGCAATCAACCTTTCCGTTTTGGTTTTACCTAACGAGCCTCTAGTAAACAAAGAGACGAAATGTTATGATTGGAATTTTTGATTTTCTGTTAGTGTCATTCCAATCGAGCAAAACCAAACAGTCTTAAAGGCAGCCCTACAGCAGGTTGCAAGCTCATTATTTTTAAAAGGATCAGATGACGCCTCTTTGTTTACTATAGTCTCTTTAGTTTTACCTTAATTTAAAAATAAATTAAAATTGAAGAAATAGAACTCATTTATTTTTATTTAACTGTCGATATCATTGGATAAAAGAAGCCTATGGTTCTAGTTTAAGATTGCCAGAATTTTTTCAGCTCGTATCCGGGCCAAACAAACCCAGGCATTTTTTCTAATAACCTAGCCAAATTCGGACATTTTATTTCGAAATTGCTGCCCAAAAATCCGGGTGATATCCGTGAAAATGTTGTCAAAATCCAAGAATTACGTACTCAACAAAAAACAAAAAACCAAAACTTGAACTTTTTTTTCATTAACACTCATCAGTAGATTTCAATCGTATTTTAGGCTTCCAAAAAAACCATTATGATTATTTTAATAAAACTTGCTCCAAAAATATCGTTGGACGTATAAATAAAAAATTTTCACGACACAATTTGTTTTTTTTTATACATTATTTGGCTAACAGAGTGAATAAATCCGGGCAATCTGGCCGGACCAGACTTTTCCCAACTTCCATATTAAAAATCTGGCCAAACTCGGATGAAATCGAGTAATCTGGCAACCTTAACATAAGGTGGCTTGAATTTTTTCAACATGTATCTGAGCCAGACAAATTCGGGCAATTTTATTTCAAAATCTGGCAAAATCCTTGAAAACCCAGAAATTTCTCAACAAAAATCGAGAAAAAAATTGAAAAAAAATTTTTTTATGAAAATTCATCGACGGATATCAAATTGCATCAGAGGCTTCCAAAGAACCTTTCATGATTATTTTTATAAAACTCGCTCAAAAAAATTGGTTTTCGAAAAAAATTACACAACATTTTGTTCTGGTTTGATTTACCAAATAAAGTGAATAAACCTGATCAAAATTCGGGCATTTTTTCAATAAAATACGGGCAATCGAGCTGGGCCGGACTGTTCCCAATTTTTTTGTTAAATTTCCAGGCAAATCCGGATAAAACCGGGCACTCTGGCAACCTTATTCTAATTTCATTCCACTTTCCTATTTTACGTTTCAGAAAGATGTTATCACTGTTAACTGTATATAATCTGTATTCAGACATTTCTTTTGGAATTCAAATTGTGAAAAGGTTGAAGTGTGTTAAAAACCAACATTTTTTTTTCTTTTTTACATTAAGGACCACAAAGAAATATAAGCAAGGAAACAACTAAATTTGACATTCTAGATATCAGAAACCATAAATCAAATTGAACAAACAGAAATTTTTTGAGTTACTAAAAGTGCTGTGTTTAATTTTATTGAATACAGTTTCATCATTAAATTTATAACATTTTAGTTATGCTTGTAAGTGTAGCACCCTCGCGGATATCTCGTATTTGGTCCGTAATGTGTTAAAAATAGCAACCGTCAATTTTACATTTTTGTATCTTTCAAGTTACTTTATAAGTTTAAGTCCTTTAAAGGTTACAAGCATAAGCACGAGTGACCAACAACTCTCAACTGCTTTTTATATCCTGTTTTTTTTTTCTATATTTACACATCATACCAAGGCTAAAGGCTTACGTTTTATTCTATTCTCCTTGACCAGGATGCTTCAATTGCTGGAGCATGTGTGTATGTGATTTTTTTTTTTTGCGCCGTTGTTTGTACTTGTACATTTTTATGTGCATACGTAGTATACACGTATGGTAGGGTGGTGAAAAATCAACAGAATAAAGAATCCAAAATGGAATAAGATTAGTGTAAATAGATTTTCTGATGGTCGAAAAAACAAATAGAAAGAAATAAAACAAAGCCAGGACAAATGAGAACCTACGATGCGAAAAATACGTTGATATTAGTCAAGCATTTTAATCTAACTGGAAAGAACTGAGTATCTAATGTATGATGAATGATTAATTTTAAGTTTTTCGTTTATCCATTCAAACTTGAGGAGTTACAACAAGAATAATATGAGTATATTAAAACATTACAATCCAATACTTCCGGATGATCGGCACATCCTCGAAGTCCAAATGTCTTCCACCGTTCGGCGCACACCTTTACAAAGACGATAATTCAGCAAATAGCATTTCGCCAAAAACGAGACAGCACATGCCAAGTTTCGAAAGCAAACACCTTTATTGCAATTTTCCGGGGAAAATCAATTTCAAATTGAAAACCTCAATTTATCTTTCCAGCACCAGCACCAGTGAAAACTGCAAAGGATTGGGAGACAAGGACGATGGTCTGGAAAAGCTGAAGAGACCACCAGGTGCAACAAAGAACAAATACTCTCTCTATTTCCGGTGACTCGAAAGTATTTCCTCCGTACGTGAGACCATGGACCGGTCCTTTTCGGATGGGATCTTCTACCTTGGAAGGTTTGCGAATCGAGGGGTGTTTGTGTATGTATGTGGTTTCGAGAATTTTTGTGCACTTCATACGGAAAAAAGAGTCACACCTATCCCCCGAAGCAGGTATTTCGAAGTTCAAACAAATTGACAATACTTAGGTGCTTCAACCAACTTCCCGAAACTCCGGCGCTGCAGTTTTGCAAATATTCTGGACCCGACAGAGGCAAACAATTCGCCACTGTAACTTTTCTATTCCGTTGTCGGGATGATTCGGTTTACAAAGAGGGAAGAAATTGATTCACGGGACGGGGCTTCATTCCCGTTGAAGGGTGTTTCGGCTTCTTTATATTGGAATTAGGACATCGAGAGTTCAAATAAGAAGTAAAAATTTGAAAAACCTCAGCAGAATGTCAATCTTCAAAAAATTCATACCAAAACCGTAATGTTTATACTTATATTCATCTCACTCAAGTTAAGTTACCAATATTTTAACTATAGAGGGGAATAGGGATCCCCTTTTCTTTTTTTTCATCATATCTTTTGGGAAAAATTTAGCAACTTGCTGTCTTTTCAAGTTGATAGGCTCCAAAAATTAGAACGACACATGACATGAGCGTATAGACGAACTAGAAGCATTTTCGGAAGACAAAAAAAAAGTAATATTTTTTAAGTTAAAGGAGACTTGATCCTTAATTCAGGATACCCTGACCCTAGGAAAAGAAATCTAGCATTATTTTTTGCCCTATTAGTTCTCATTTCACAATTTGTAAGTATCAGACAAAAAAAAATCTAAAAGTTTGTTCAATAACCTTCAGCCATTGCATGCTTTAAGGCGCAAATTTCTAGTATTTATATAAGTACAGTATTTTAGTCCTATTTAACGGATAATTACTGGATAAACATCAGTTATTGGACAAATATTAGTAATTTCATGATTACTAATGATCCCGATCCACTCAGAAGACAAATATATCTTTTTGGACTCTAGAAATCAACATTTTCTTACTATTGCTATGAAAATATGGCATTTTGAAGTTAATATTATACTCCAACGATTGATACATTGGAATAAATATTTTTATTATAATTTCTTAATGTGGGAAACGTTTTAAGGTGATAAAAAAGCACTTAAAATCAAATTTTCTTAAATTTTCCGAACGAAGTTCAATAACTTGATTTTTTTCATTAGTTGAGAGAACAGCATTGTTGTTTTGTTCTATTTTGATATTAGTTAGACATTCCGCTTTCGAGATATAGCAAAGGAATCAAGTATCCTCTTTCTCCCCTAAGTCGGAATGGAACTGCCAAAAACACAGCACAACTTCTATATGAAACACCTATGGTTTGGTAAAGTTCTTTTTAAATTCGCAAATCGCTTATAAGTGTAAAAGCGCTCCAGAAAGTACAAAACCCAATTCTTTAAATACTAAATTTTCATTAGGGGAGAATGGGGATACTTGATCCCTGGAGATACTTGATTCCTTCGCTACATCTCGAAACCGGAATGTATTACAAATATCAAATGTTTTAGAAAAATGTGCAAATTAGAACAAAACAAAAGTGCTGATATCTCAAGAAATTTGAAAATAAATATTTTTCGAGGTATTGAACTATGTTTGAAATTAAAAAAAAAAAGTGATTTGAAGATTTTTTTATCACTCTAAAATGTTTCCCACATGAAAAAATTATAATAAAAACATTTATTCCATTCTAATATGCCAATCGTTAGAGTATATTATGAACTTCAAAATGCCATATTTTCAAGGCAGTAGTACACTCTTATTATTTTTTAAGAAAATGTTTTCCAAAATGTATGTTATGGGTTAAGTTGATCCCTAGAGTCCAAAATAGGATTGGTCGATATTGGATCGATCTTTGGAAAATCGACCTTTTTAACTCAGATTTTCGATTTTCTGGATCGGTTTTTTAGCATGGAAAAAATCGACTAGATCGGTTTATTTTCGATTCGATCTTTCAATCTTTTGGACTCGCTGAGCGGAAATATTTAGATTAGGGTTACCATAAGTACTCTTTAAAGAGTAAATGTACTCTGTTTCGATCGAGAAATGGGCGTACCCTTCTTTTTATGAAATTTTACGAAATGTACTCTTTTTTGATAAGAGCCATTTAATCAGAAAAATTAACTTGTTTATTTTTCAGTAAATGAAGTGTGTTTACCAAATCTTAAACAATAAATACGAAAAAAAATACAACTCACAAAAACTATCCTTAAGGGAGATAAAGGCATAATGGCCACTTTGAGAAGGACGCTAATTTAATCGAAGAAAACTGCTATAATTTGTGAGTTATTATTTTATTGTTTCGTATTGAAAGTTGAGGAACAACAACAGTTCCTCATGAATTTTTTTTTAGAAAATTCGTACTTTCTTCGAAATATTGAGAGCATAATATGCCCCGGGTGCTCGTTATGCCCTTTTCTCCCCTACCTTACCTTAAAATCCCGTACATCAAATACTTCTTTTCCCTCGAATAATCTAAAAAGGTATATTCAGTCCCTGACTTTTCTCTTTTCGTAGGCTGAAAAAAATGTATGAGAAAATTTATAACTATCATATTCCTCATACCTAAGCTTCCTACCTTAAGCTTTCCAGAAATTTTTTAAAGTGTATTTAGGCCGGTGAAATCCGGGCATTTTATTCAAAAAACTTACAAAATCCGGGCAATTGATTTTGAAAATTTTAATTTGAGAATCGGGCAAATCTGACCAAAATCCAGGCGTTTCTCATTAAAATTCTAGAGAAAAAGTGAAATAAATAATTTAGATCAGCGGTGTTCAATTCAAATTTAACGCTTCAAAACATGTTTGCACGTGTATTTCGATAAAAAAAGCTTAAAAATATAGTGTGGAAAAAATGAGGTTAAGGTTTGGATTTTGCTTAGATTTAGGATAAATCCGATCGTTTTTCCTCGATATCTGAGCAACCGAGCCGAACCGGGCTTTTTTTTCCTTAAACAGACAATGCTTAACCAACAAATTGCCAGCATTTGAAAGACTTTAAATAACTGTGTTTCATATTGATTTACTAAACTTGTTACCGGTTGAGCGTTTTGCCCCTTACCACCTTCAAAGAAACACTCAGGAAAAGCGAACGATGGTGTGAACGCAACCCACGTTGCGAAGCTTTGAAAAGCCTGAATGTAGGCAAGCGACATTTGTAGGCGTGCAACGAAACATCTGCACCGATTCTTAGTTTTAATGAATATTTATCGCTTTACGTTACGTTAGTTATTTTTGATACGTAATGCTAAATTAATTAATGAACGAATAGAAGAAAGAAAAATATTGTAAACAGCTTATTAGAATGAGCTAGCTAGGTGCTCCCAACGGTCACTTTGAAATACATATAGGCAAATCTCACAACACGTACAGAAACACAAGACAAAACAAGGAACAAGCTAAAAGGTTTTTCTTTGGAAAATGTTGGACACATGCAAAATCTAAATATTGGACACATCTAAAACGGAAAAGGATAAAATATAAGAAGAGCACAAAAAAGACGAGCACACTAAAGTTACAAGGGCTAGACTCCATCTTTCCACATCCAGACCTCAGCCAGTAAGGTACTGTTATTAAACCTATATTATACAGTGATATATATAGTGAAGTGGAAAGACTGTAGAGTCAAAATTTAAAGCGGAAATCAGGTATTCACGGAGGTAACATCCAATCCGGAGATTCTGCTAATGAAAGCGCTTTTCATAGGACCCATTTGTGATCGTCCCTGCTTTGCCCAAGACCGCCCTCGAAGGCCTCCGTTGCCGTCGAGAGCCAGTCAAGTCTTCGGAAAAGAGGCCGATGTAGTGCCCACCCCGGATCAGTTCTCGTGGCTCTAGACCAAGAACTGGGGGGATTGCTCTTTGGTCGAGGTCCCTCTGACTTAGACAGTATTAAACTTTTCCTTACTCTTTCGGAAAATTTTTTTCATTGTACTTTTTTTTAGCATTGTGAGATATGGTTACTCTAATTAAGATCCAAATTAAGAACCGTTTTAATGCCATTTTCAGATTTCTTTGCAAAAAGCCCGTTTCTATCCGGCTCTATCCACCAAACCAACCAAACCAAACAAAAAACTCAAATTGAGCCTTTCTAATGTTTCATTTTTGCTGCCAAATAAGAAACTTTAGGCCTAAAGTATGATTCCTAATCTACTGATGGGTTTCGATAATAAAAATGTTTCAAATTCAGTTTTTCATTTTTATTGAATAATATCTAAGATTTACACAAATTTCCCTGGTTGTAGCCTGAATTTCGGGTTAGAAATTTTGAACCAAATAGCTTGGCTCGGATACGCGCGAGGAAAACTCTGGCAACGTGAATCAATTCGATTACGGAGTTTGGTTGGCTTTTGTGGAGTTTTTGTATGCAGATTTCGATACATCGTGAGTACGTGAATTTAAATGTTAATAAACGGAGCTACCTTGTCAACAATTGAACAGATCGATCTTTATGAGATCCGTAACTTCGTAACTTATTAGCAACAAAAAGTTATTAGCTGTTGAATAGGGGTATGTCTTTTGGCATTGAAAAACAATCAATTCAACTGACATCACATTGTTTCACCAACACTTTTCAGTTTTGGGAAAATCAACCGCTAAAACCAGCATGTTTATCGACAGGCAGTTCAGTTTTGCTCCGAGAGTTTTCGAGGTTAGTTGTCCCGTTTCATCTGTACACGCTTAGCAATTGTGAGTAAAAAATTTCAAAAACAACTCTTTTGCATGACGACTTTCCAATAGAAACACTTTGAAATGCCCCAGCAGAGATGTCAGTTTAATTGATTGGTTTTCAATGCCAAAAGACATACCCTAGTTCAACAGCAAATAACTTGTTTTTTTTTCTAATAATATACGAAGTTGCGGTCTTGAATAAAGTTGTTCAGCGTAAAACTTCCGTTAAGAATTTATAAATTGGCGGTTCTACAGAGGAAAAAAAATATGTTGTTTTTCCGAACCAAATATTCAATTTTCCCATACAAACTTTAAAGTTACAATTTACTCGTGTGAACGTTACTTACAAATTCTGCAAAAAATCATGGATGAGTTTTGAACCAAAACGGAGCTTTTGAGACCCCAGGGTTTGAGAAATTCAAAAATGACCCCAAATTAAGTCTAATGGGGCATTCTTGCAGGCCCAGGAGCTCTTTCGGCCCCCAAGGTTTTAGTTCCGGAACATAACCCTATTTTGGACCACTTTAATGCAGCTTTAGGGTTTATTTTTTTAGATCTTCAAAGAAACATGAAGTTTCATTGAGATCCTATATCTGTGTGTGAGTTTAATTGTTATTACAAGAATTGTACTTAAAAGTGTTTTTTTTTTTGTAATGGAAAAAAGTCAATAGACAAATACTGCAGAAAAATTTCCTTGTTTTCTTATACATTATTCATAAAGTTTATTGCATTACTCAAAAAGAACTAAATCACAAAGAAAAATCTTTTCTAGCATATATATTTTGTCACTTTGCTTCCAAACGTTCACAGGAACAATCGTGCACCAAGAAAAAAAACCATCAGGTAGATACCTGTGGCCGTGACAAGCTGCCAAAAGTGATAGAAAAGTAGGAACGAAGGTTCAGGTTCGGGAGAATAAGGTTCTAGTGACTTCCGCTGTGTCATCTCCATACACATGTTCAGTTTATTAGACCGCTGCAAAAAATTACGTTTTGCTCCCATGTGTTTTTTTTCGATGCATTTTGCGTCACCAAGTATCAGAGTTAAAATTCTGAATTAATTCAAAGCGTTTCAATTTTGTATGGAAGTTTTTATGAAAGAAAAAATTTTTCCGTATGAATTGTTCATTTTTTTTGTGGAAACATAAGAAGAAGCTAAGTATTTCATAAAAAAAGCTACAGCCATTTTAATATTAAAAAAATTGACAAACTTTGCTTTCTAGACAGAGCTTTCAATAATTTCATGAAATGTTTTTTCTAAGGTTATATAAACTATCAAACTCTTTGGCTATGAGAAGCAGTTTTTTGTGATTTTTATTTTTATCCTACAGTTTACAGCTTTCAAATAAGCAATAAAAAACGCACTAAACACACTAAAAAACAAATTCTGAAAAAAAACATTTTTTATCACATTGAATATCTTTTCTGGGGTACAAGTTAGGTTTGTAGTTTTGTTAACATGAAATATTCCGTAAGAAACAAAGATTACCGTCAACTGGGGCATCATGCAACTTTTTTCAACTTCAATGGCTTCTAAAAACTTAATGTCCACAGATAATCATACCGCTTGTAGGTACATCAAAAGTTTTATGGTTGATCGGACATCAAATTGACGTAGTCGGAAAAAAATTCACCAGTTATATTTAAATTTTCAAAAACATGTGTTTTCACCCTACTAGGAAAAAAAGGTTTTCTGTTAAAAATGTTTTTAAAGAAAACGCATAATGGTGCTGCATACATTTAGGGGTAAAAAAAAACTACAAAAAAATCTACTAGCTGAAATCATAAAAAAAATAATGTTTGGATGGATGAAATTTTGATATCAATAAACGCGTGATGCAAAACAATCATATTTCAGCATATGGAAACGAGATTTAAAAGGTGAATCTTTGATTTGCATTTTGATACATTTTAGCCCAGACTCTTAACAGAATTATAAAAATAGTTATTTAAAATTGGTGATGAATTTTTTTTTCACAAACAGTTGGTAAAACGATAATAAAAGCAATATAAAGTTTGAAGGTGATATCAATAAGCAAATCCGTAATACTGAGTGAAGTTTTTTACAGCATCGAAAAATGTAAAAAATAGTTAATCTATTGCTCGATTTTTTTAATTTTTTATGAGAATCAAAAACTTTAAAAAAACCATCCCGCAATGTGAGAAACTATGTCATGTTAATGATGATGACAAAGATCTATGAATGAGAATTGTGATATACAAATGTTGTATCTAGCCCTTCTGTTGCATGATGCTCCGTTTGTAGGTATTTTTAATGAAAAGTAATATTTTCTCAACTTTCAGGACATCTTTGGTGATTTTTGAAAAAAAAAATAGTATTCCCATAAAAAATCTGCTCAAAATTAAAACTCGTTGCGCTAATTCATGACTGAGTGAAGCGCTTCCAATTTTTTAATGCTAATTTCGGCTGTAAAAACAACCAAAAAGTGGTAAGTGTAAAAATTTATAAATTTGAAATTTCCATACAAAGCTTGCAGCAGTCTAATATTCATATTAGGTACATACAGACGTTCGTCGTTTCGGATCCGTTGTTCGGTTGTTGAAGTTGAATCCAAAACCATAAGCAGCAGGTAGCAGCAGAAGAGATATTGAGTTAGTGACAGGTGTTGTCACATGGTTTGCAGCATTTTAGTTATCGCTTATATTTTTGTTTCTCCATTTTGCAGACAGCAGCAATATTACTTTCCAGTCTTTATGCTCGGAAAGGATAATTTGGCAAACTTTTCGGAAATTGGAAATTCAGCTTCGAAGTAAGTACAATTGGGCATAAAGAGCAGAAAAATATTGCGACATAAAAATAGTCTGGATAGTTTGTATCCATGTTTGTTGCCGGAAAATTTCCCAAAAAGTGTTCCCAAAAATTTTTATTAAATGAATATGAACTTAATGATATAGCTTATTTCGCTTTGAAAATTCTTTTCATTAGGATCAACATTTGCTCTTTTGATGTACAATACAGAAATAAGTAAATTTTACTACAATTTTCACCAAACAGCTTTGCAAGGTGAAATAAATGTTGAAAGTCGGTTTGAACAACAAAGTTGGAATTTAAATCGAGCTACTCCAACTCTCTGGAGCCACTTTTCTTTTGATCACGTCAATCATTTGTTGATCTAGGTCTTATGTTGTGAATCATCTTTGAACACGGTTAAATTATTTACAAAATGTGTAGTGATTAAGATTAACACAATGAATATTTCAATTCAAGGATGCTGTATAACGCTGTTAGCTGTTTAAATATATAGTTTTTTTCTCAGTTCGTAACACAAAACAAATGACCGATGACACAAACAGACTTGTGTCCACTCCTAGGCTAGGCCAGACTGCAAATCCCCTGACAAAGAAAACCGACGAATTTCAAACCAGCACGGAGCCCTTCCAACTCTTCCAATGTCGACGACGAATGACGATCCCCATGAGACAAGTACCCAATTCCAATTTATATCAATTTCGGTTGTCAACCCTTTCCTGATGATAGTGCCCCATTGCCGAAGCCCTTTTCCATCAGCAGCCAGCAGAATCTCGCAAATAGAAATCCATTGAATGTCCGAAAAACCCTTATTCTATTGGATAGTAACGTAGGTAGCAAAAAAAATCCAGATTTATGGAACAGACGGACCCGGACCGAGGACCGAGAAAAAGTGAACCCTATTCGAGGTGGACCATATGATGACATTACGGTCGGTCGGTCATCTCTTTAAGCATTTGCCACGTTATTTCGACTGGGGAACATGCTGGACCCCACAAAAGTTCGTACACGCACTTCATGTCCATCCAAAAGTTTGTTAACGGAAACAGTGACAGACAGAAGGTTGGATAAATCGAGAATTGCCTCATTCTGCATAAACCACCAAAGGGATGAAATTGCGTGCGGGATTTGTTCCCTGACAGATCCGAAAGGATGTGTAAATCTGATAGGAATCTGACTCAGGAAGGTATCAGTGGCAGTGTGCTATCTCTCACAAACACTGATATAAATATGTTCATGTTATCAGTTTTTGGGTTATTTTTTTTTTTCAATATTTAAACAAATAAATCAGAAAAGATAAAAGAAGACAAATCAAGTTTTTCAAGATAAAAGATACAATTTCGGAGTTAAAATTCAAATAAAAATACGAAACTAAAATTCAAATTTCGTATCAAATAATTCATTTGAAACACACATTTAAACTTAGATTCAGAAATAACATCAGGACAAAGATGATAGGAACATTCGATCAGTCGAAACATACTCGAATTGATCGTTAATGATATTTTCAAACCATCAACCAATATGTCCGGCCCAGTGACTTTGAGTAGGTTAAAGGGTGATACGTTCAAAATTTGGTCAATATCAACTTGACCTATTTCTTTCAATTTTGCATTTGAAAAACCTGAATACCCCTCATTTTTAAGGTGTTTGTGTGTAGAATGTTACTCCTATTTTGATTTTGGAATTCACTCTTCAGTTGTCAAAATGCCGTCCGAGGAAGAAAAGCAGCGTACCAAAATCTTGCTCGCGCATCGCGAAAATCCGAGCTACTCGCACGCAAAGCTGGCAAAATCGCTAAAAGTTGCCAAATCAACCGTTACAAATGTAATTAAAGTGTTTGGGGAACGTTTGTCGACAGCAACGAAGTCTGGATCGAGGGGAAATCGAAAACCGGAAGCCGCTGAGACGACAAAGAGAGTTGCCGGTAATTTCAAGCTGGGTTTATCGTCTACAACCGTGCATCGAGAAAAAAAACCGAGCTGGACTATCGATTTACAAGAAGGTAGTGACTCCAAATCGCGATGTTAACAAAATACGACGGCCAAAGCGCGATCCCGGAGGCTTTACACGACGATGCTGACGAAGTTTGACTGCGTGGTAATGGACGACGAAACCTACGTCAAAGCCGACTACAAGCAGCTTCCGGGACAGGAGTTTTATACAGCAAAAGGAAGGGGAAAGGTAACAGATATTTTGAAGCACATGAAACTGTCAAAGTTCACGAAAAAATATCTGGTTTGGCAAGCCATCTGTACCTGTGGCTTGAAAAGCAGCATTTTCATAGCTTCCGGGACTGTCAACCAAGAAATTTACGTGAAAGAGTGTTTGAATAAACGTCTGCTGCCTTTCCTGAAGAAACACGGTTGTTCCGTACTGTTTTGGCCGGATTTGACATCTTGCCATTAAGGTAAGAAGGCCATGGAGTGGTACGCCGCCAACAACGTACAGGTGGTTCCGAAGGACAAGAACCCTCCCAACACGCCAAAGCTCCGCCCAATTGAGAAATACTACTATTGTCAAGCGGAACCTAAGGAAGACCAAAGAAACTGCTAAGGACGAGCAGCAGTTCAAGGCAAACTGGCTTTCTGCGGCGAAGAAGGTGGACAAGGTGGCTGTACAAAATCTGATGGCAGGGGTTAAGCGTAAGGCCCGGCAATTCGAATTTGGAAAAGCGGAAGCCTAACTGAATATTTTTCCTGAATTTTATAATGATTAAACTTGAAAAAGAAATTTAATTTGATTTTTTAAATAAACGATTTTACCGATTTACACGCGTTTTCCCTTGACCAAATTTTGACCGTATCTCCCTTTATAATACTAATTTATCACTGAGTGACTACGATGCTAGTCACTCTACCAATGTGTCTTCCTCCCTAATAATTACCGAGTATTGCAAAACTCGTGTAAGGCCTGGTTCGAGTTGATAGCGACAAGATGCATCTCTATTGATTGACGGTCGTCTTCATGGCTGATATGTAGTAGTTACCTATTTATATGTATCATGCTCCCAATAATAATACCATAACTAAGGTAGGCGTGTGCATTTCCGTTTGCAAACAATGCATCGCTCAAGTCTGATGGAAGTGATTGATTCCGAACCTGCAGTTCCGGAAATTTGTGTCATTCAATGAATTACAAACCAGGCAAATACCGGGGATGTTTGACCGGTTTGCGCGAGCAATGTCGACCATTGCAATCGGTTGAAACGTGTGACAATTTCATCTGATTTCAAATACCCATTACTAGTGGTTGTAGTCTCTATGCGTGCTAACTCAAGATAAAGTATCCGAAGATCTTATTACTTGCGGAAATTTTGTTTTAATTCTTTTTAATTTGCATATCCGACTTTTGTAATGGTATAACGTATAACGTGTAACGATCATCCTATCAAACAAAACTGGATTTGACATTGAAATAACCCGACAAATTGCTAATTTGCCAGCTGTACGAATCCATTGCGATCTAAATAAAAAAAAATTGGAAACGTTCAGCACAGGATTGATATTGCTAGAAAATTAGCAATCTATCTGTCAGATTGGACATTTTTCCGTATGATAAAAATTCGTAAGCTTTCTCAAGCTTTGAGTCAAGTTTTTTTTGGGAAATTTGATATTTAGCTGGCCAATAGTTTTTTTTTCGAAGCATGTTTATCAGATTTTTTTTCTCAGACTTTGAATAACTTGAAATTTAATAGTTGTAGCTGAATATTGTCTGAAAAACATGTTTAATTACATCACGAGGTTTGTAAAACTATAAATTATATACAGGCCGGTTGAGAAACAAGAGAGATGAAGCGATTTTAAGCGAGAAGTGTCAAATTGACTCTCAATGATAAGGGAGTTTTTTGTCTGGGCTTTCAGGAATTCTTAAGCGTCCATAAAAAAGTAGGTAATGATGCAAAATTAAAAAAAAATCTCATGAATTCATTGGGGGTTCCAGGAGTTTTTTTATCTGGATGCACCCGAATTAAGATACAAGCTGCCAAATATCCAATAATGTTATATTAACACTCAAGAGCGGATGAGGATTAAACAACGACCAGCAAACATTTAAGAAGATATATCGCAGGAACAACAGAATTATTCAAACAAATATACCAGGTGAAAAGATTGTATTGAATTAAACTTACCAAAATATCATATAGCTACAAAAGTGGAGGCGATATATATCTACAATGACAAGATTCAAAAGATTCCATTTCCCCACAAAAAGCAAAATGAACGATTTCATGTAATTTGATTACAAAAAAAATCCGCGACCGAGAATTGAACTCCATTCCTCCGAGTTCGCTCTCCGGTATCTTACCATGATGCCAACTCACCAATTGATATGAGCCACGCTATAGCTCTATATATGAGATTTTCTTTGAACGAACCGATCAAAAAAAGGGAGAGACCGGATAGAGTATCAAGGACCACCCATTTATCGTAAATCCGTTCACTCAAATCGTAAATGTCGAGTTAGCTTATTCTCAACTTTTTGGAGACATATTTACGAATTGACTAAACTGCTATACGATTCAACTTTTTTTGGCAAAGCTTGTCGTAAATGAATGATAGAAAATCACTCAGTACCAACTTATTTACGATGGTATATTGAGAATGTCTTAATATTTGATTTGGATTATCATTTCTATTACGATTTGATGTTAGCGTGGAGTTGACGATATTAGGTAGTATTTGTAGTAGTAGTAGTAGTCAATAGAAAGGTGGCTCCAGAGAGTGAAAGTGGCTCTACGATGAACTCCTTGTTCTCAATACTGTCGCGTACTCTGCCATTTTAAAACCAATTAATAAACCATTTGTGATCTTTTAGAATTTTTACTTCACAGCAAATTTTATTTTGCTGGAAACCAGCAAAATTTTGCTGGTTTTTATCCCGCTGAAATTCCAGCAATTTCTATTGCTGGAAAAAACAGCAAACGTTAATGCTAGTTTCCAGCAATTCAAATTGCTGGTAAATCAGCAATCCAGATTGCTGGAAACCAGCTATTTCTTTCAACACAACCGGCCGTATTTAGTATGAAATTTATATTTCAATTCAAAATTAAAGTTTAATATTGGCTGTGCATATAATTAGCAATAATAACAATTATGTTCTCCTATTTTCAATAAGGGATTTATTTATTTTCAAAAAAACCTTTCTTTTCGCAACTTTCTAACATCAGCTTTGGGGTGGCCGCTTTGTGCCAAAGTGTTGATCATCCGCCACCTGTAAAAATAATTTTGATTAGTGTCTTCTATGGAATATCTACCTGTACAATAAAAACTTACCTTTGAATTGATGCCTGGTTGCTAGAATACAGAGGAAAATAAAAATAATTATAAAAATCTAACCAAAATTCGTAAAATATAGTCTCATCTTGCTTCCAGCAAAAATTTGGATTGCTAAACGTTTCTGTAGAGATTCCAATCCACTAAAATAGTATTCTTTATCTTCTGACTAAATCCTACATTTCGCTATCCGGGAATCACCTTGCCACACGTCCACTCTGTAGAACTGTCTCTTCATTCTGTCCCATTTCCATAGCCTCCTCGGTTTGTTACAAATATCATTTTTTGTCATGAACTTTGGAATATCAACCATCAGCTATTCCGCCAAGGGGCGACCCTACAATCCCCCCTTACTTTTTTTTGTGTCCAAAGTATCCACACAGAAAACAGACATACAAGCTCGAACAAAAAACCGTCAAAAAAGTGTGTAAAATTTCAAATGCTATCACCAAAAAAATACGTTAGAAACTGACTGCAAACAGTGTCATCTATTGCGCCGTTCAAGAGTTACAAATCAACTTTTAAGTGCCCAGTTTTCGAAAAGGCGTAGTCGTAGCCAAAAAACAAAAATTAGTTCAAAAAGGGTGTTGGGATTATTACACAAGTTTCGTGGGCTAGCTTGTACGTCTGTTCTCTATGGTATCCAGTAGAAGATTGAGGTTTTGGCTGACTTTCGCAGTCAATGATCAACTCGAAACTATTGAAAATGTGCTCATTGAGTTTAACAACACTCCCGGTTTGAAGGGATTTCTTATGAATTTTATCTATTCTACTGTGATGTTTGAGTTCAACTTGTTTCAAACAGTGTCAGTACATACGTTTAACACTTTTCTTGAATATGTTCTTGGTTCTTCCAAACAAGATCTAAAAACACAGAGTTCTTCCTTGGTTTCCTCAATAGGCTCACACATGCCTCTTTTCAACTTTCTCGGTTCACACAGAACAAATGTGCTCACACATACAATTTGTTTGCGCTCACGCAAAACATCTCATTTCAATGGAAACCTTCAATTTCCTACACTGTGCTCTCTGTGCTCACACAGAACCATAGAATCCGTATGTGCTCACACATATCAATCGTTTGCGCTCACGCGAAACGTAGCAAAAAACCGTTTGTGCTCACACAAACATCGTCCAATGAGATCTCATCTGCGCTCACGCAAATATCCTCTAACGGAAAATCGTCTTCGCTCAGACATACACAATATAAAGGGATTTTGTTTGCGCTCAACTCTTGAGCTCACGCAAGCCAAGACTATCGATCTGATGATACTTAAATCAATATTCATTATTTTTTTATCAGCCTTCACTTCACTTGAAAATCGACTCTGAGTTTGAACATTGTGCAATTTATTAATTTTCCATTTCCAGCGTCAATTCTTGCTTGGTTGTCAGTAGCAACCACCAATAACAATCAGCTACCACATGGAGAAAAAACAGTACGAAAATCTTGCTTGCAATTATTAGGAAATTTTCACTTAAGTTTATGTAGACATGATTATACCCATACCTTGTTCTATCCCATCCTCGTCGCCATTTGTAGAGATTCCAATCCACTAAAATAGTATTCTTTATCTTCTGACTAAATCCTACATTTCACTATCCGGGAATCACCTTGCCACACGTCCACTCTGTAGAACTGTCTCTTCATTCTGTCCCATTTCCATAGCCTCCTCGGTTTGTTACAAATATCATTTTTTGTCATGAACTTTGGAATATCAACCATCAGCTATTTCGCCAAGGGGCGACCCTACAGTTTCCAGAATTTTGTTTGCTGGAAATCGATGCAACAATTTACTGTGTTGATTTTAGTTCAATACCATATTCTTATTATCTTCTAGGACCAACTACTTTTTCGTCATTTTTTCCTTAAAATTAACTTATTTGGGACGCTCACTAAGTGCCTGCTTCAAAATAGCACAGTATAGTTCAATGAGCCTTAGTTCCGGTGCTTTGGAAAAATTTATGTTTTTGGACACACTTGGACTTTTTTTGCTTCAAATGCAAAAAAAAGGAAACAGTTTTGGTCAATACGTTCTATGGAGTCGCTCTATAGTTTCCTGAGCTAAGTAAGTATAGAGGTTCTGCCTAAAACTGTACGCACTCGCTTATTTTAACAGAGATTTTTTTTTATTAAATTTGCTAAAGGTGGCTAAAGGTATAGTTTTATTTTTAAAAAACTGCGTAGGGGAAATGAGGGCATAACGAGCACCCAGGGCATAATGAGCACTCCTTTTTTCTACATAAGTACGTATTTTCTTAAACAAATTTTCATAAGGACTTGTTTCGTACTACCCATAGTATTAATTTTTCACCAAAAAAGAAATATCCTTTTCATCTTTACAGAAATCTGTACCAACACGTGAAAAGGATGTATCTCCATATATGGAGAATCGAGAAAAACGCGTTTGAAGAAAATACAATCTATTTTAAATCGCTAATTAAAAATCACTTCAAATTTTTGCATTTTATGACAGACAAACGATGTTTAGAAGCATCCTCTATATGCTAGAATAGAGGAATATCAATTTTCATGAAAAAAAACAACGCGCTATCGTAGATAGAACCTAGCTCACGTAATATTTTGTCTCTCTTGTTTATACACCCTTTGCTATTTTCTCATTTCTAGCTTTAGTTTTAAGCTCGCGTTCATATGTAACTATGTTTTTATGTTGAATAAAGTGTCAAATCTTTATCAACACATAAAAAGCATTTATCTCCATATATGGCGTATTAAGAAAACAGCGTTTGAAAAAAACACAATCTATTTTAAATCCCTAATTAAAAATCACTTCAAATTTTTGGTTTTTATGAAAGTCAAACGATTTTTAAGGAGCATCCCATGTTAGAATAGAGGAATATCAATTTTCATGAAAAAAAAACAACGCGCTATCGTAGATAGAACCTAGCTCACGTAATATTTTGTCTAACCTGTTTATACACCCTTAACTATTTTCTTATTTTTAGCTTTAGTTATAAGCTCGCATACATTTACAACTATGTTTTTATGTTGAATAAAGAGTCGAATTGATTATTTTTAGTTTGTTTGCGGAGTAGTAGCAAAAAATTGTTCCGGAGTAAAGGGTGTATATTCATGTGATGGCAGTTCTGGTTTTAGAATGTTTATAGATCCTTTACTACTCGGGAAGATACGAGATATTCTGAGTGCTTTATCAAAACGTTGCTTTGCCATCACCTTTGTTTGGGTCCCCTCACATTGCTCGATAATGGGTAATGAGAGGGCAGACTCTCTGGCAAAAGTGGGGGCGACAGAAGGCGACACGTATCACCGTGAAATCGTCTTCGACGAATTTTACTTCTTGGCACGAAGGAACTCTGTTGTCAACTGGCAGCGCAAATGGAAAGAGGATGATATGGGTCGGTGGCTCCACTCGATTATTCCAAAGGTAAGCCTCAAACCCTGGTTTAATAGATTGGACCTGAGTCGGGATTTTATTCGTATATTCTCCCGTCTCATGTCCAATCATTATTCCATGGATGCGGTACTCTATCGTTTAAATATTGCTGGCAGCAATTTGTGTAGCTGTGGCCAAGGTTACCACGACATCGAGCATATTGTTTGGTCGTGCGAGGTCCATCTTGTCGCTAGAACGAATTTGATAGACTCCCTTCGGGCCCGAGGAAAACCACCCTATGTTCCAGTGAGAGATGTGTTAGCTGTGCTAGATTTGGACTACATGTTCGAAATTTATCTTTTTCTAAAAGCTATCGATCTCCGTCTATAATTCTTTTCAATTTCCTATTTCCCTTTCTATCTTTTTCTCCTCTTGAAACAAAAAGTGCTAGACCTAAGTAATCAATTGTTATAAACACAAAACGAGTTTGGCTCCTTAAAACTCAAAGGTATGAGCCGTTTCAAATAAAGTAATTTATAATAAGATCCTTTACTCAAATTGAGTTTTCAATGTAACGGAATATTATTTTCTCAAAAGGGTTTTACCGTTAAGTAGGGCAACTGTTGGCCTATCATAAAGTACTGAAAATGGTTTTTGTTTACTTTTGGAGATATATCCTTTTCACGTGTTGGTACAGAAATATTAAATAGGGGAGATGAGGGCATAACGAGCACCCGAGGCATAATGAGAAGTCCATTTTTCTACATAAGTACGTATTTTCTTAAACAAATTTTCATGAGGACTTGTTTCGTACTACCTACAGTATTAATTTTTCACCAAAAAAGAAATATCCTTTTCATATTTACAGAAATATTAAATAATAACCAGCTAGGTTCTCAAGTGACGAAAATATTATAATTTTTGAGCACCACCAAATAAGCTTTTATGACCTTTAAATCATCTTGATCTGAAATGTATGCACTGCAACATGATCTACACATTGTTTCTAAATTTTCAGCATCATAAAATTTTTGATTTTTCACTTTAATCAATTGTAAAACGCGTTTTTACTTCAATTTGTTCACTAGAGGCGAACAGAGCACTTTCAATGAAGGCATATTGAGCATTTTCTGCCGGAGAATCTAGCAGCGAATTCAATTCGATGAAGTCAACTGAATAATAGAGCTACAGCTCAACTAGTATCGTCTGACGATTTGGCCTATTGGTTAAATGTCGGAGAGGTAATCAGTAGACTCGAGTTCGATTCCTGTCCGAGGGGATTTTTTTTGCACATACCATTCATGATTGATTTTTTTTATTGTTACATTATACGGCTAATAGCATCAAAGCATCATCCGTCAAACAAAACACCAGAAACATAATGTATGAACATATGTTAATTCTTTGAATTCTACAAACAGACCTAGATTATTTTGTTTTTGCTTTGTTTGATGAATCTACGCCTCACCGTTTAGTGCAATCATGATCATAAATGATAAATGAAGAAAAAAAAATCACCTCCACCAGGAATCGAACTCGAGCCTACTGATTATATCTCCGACATCTAACCAATAGGCCAAATCGTCAGACGGTACAATTTGAGCTGTAGCTCTATTAGGGTCAAGTGGGGTAATTATGAACACGGGGTAATTCCGAACAAGTGCCATACGTGCTGCTGTGGGGGATGAATTAAAACAAAAAGTTCCAAAAGTGGTAGTTTAACATAAAATTGATAGCTATAAGCTGTTTCCGATCTATTTTCAAATCCTTATGATATCATTTCAGAGGTTTTAAAAAACCATTACCTCGAGAAACGGAAATCGTTTTCGACAATGTTCAATGTTTTGAATATCTGATCTTAGGAAATCCAGCTGGAATGTTGTTATAACCTGTTTTACATCCAGTTTATGATGCTTTATCATGATTTTGAAAAATTTTTGAAAAATTTTATTCGCACTGGTGCACAGATGAGTTTTGTTTTATTCATCAACTTAGGGGACCATTCATTTATTACCCAAGCATTTCCAGACCCCCTTCCCCCTCCTCCCCTTGTAAGAAATTTCTCACAACCCCCCCCCCCCCCCCCCCCGTGAAGAAATCTTAGCCAGGAAAAATCAACACTTGGCATTCTATATCCCAGGAACTTACTGGACCAAATTTCATAAATTTCATAATTAAATTAAGTCCGCAATGTGTTAAATTTTGAATTTTTGAGAAATTGATTTTTTTTTCCAAAAACGAGATTCGGATTTAGAAAAAAAGCTATGCCAGTTCTTTTCAGTCTTTGAAAAAATGTTTTGCACACAATTTTATCAAAACTTAATAATACTTCAAGAGTAAAAAAAGTTTATAAAACAGAAATTTTGTAAAAAAAAACTAAATCAGCATCTAAACGAGTCTTAATTTTGTTTAAAAAATAGTGATAAGAACTTGCTTTTTTTGATAGAAAAAAAATGCAGTCAAATGTTTTCTCAGGTTTAGTGAGTGGTGCGTACGGATAGTAATACTGAAACCGAAAACCTGTATCCCAGGATTAATTTTCTAACACCGAATAAAGTCCTTCCAAATCCAGTTTTTTTGTATTGATAAATAACAAGGTTATAAACTAGACTTGGAGAATTTTTTTATTATACTAAAAATAAAATTCATTATTTTTTAACAAAAGGTTTGCTGCTCGAGCTTTTAAATATTACCGCGTGAAATTTAACATTATTATGAACCTTAAATCTCTGTGGTCAACAGTAAAATATATGAAAAACTACGATAAATTTAGATGAATGAGTCCACAAAACAAAGATCAAAAAGATAAACTTCCTTGTATGTTTGGACAACGTGCTGCTATTGAGAGCATTAGAATTACAGCAAAGAATAATTGTTTGAGAGTTACATTCGGATAACAAAGATACAAAATCTATTTTCTTGTATTCTTATTTTTATACTTAGTTACTTTTTTCAATCTTTATTTTTTCGAATACATTTTTCTAAAATTTAGAACAAAATGAAAATCTTTTGTTTGAAGATTTTCTCTTTCAGTTTGGTGATGAAAACTTCTGCAGTAATAATTTTGTTTTGAGAAAATAGAGCTACTAATGTGAAATTTCGTACAGTTGATAAAAAAATTAATTAGTGTAAATATTTTTAAAAACAGTCGATCATATAGAATTGACAAGCCTTGCAAAATATGACTGTTCACTGATCCAAGAAGATTTCAAAAAGTGTTTTTGTGAAACAACCATCTTTCAAAAAATTTGAATTTTCTGTATATGTTTAGGCTTCAATTTCATGATATCTCGCACGTACGTGAAAAGCATAACCTACGACATTTAGGTGAAAACTTGATGTTTGCTGCGTAGGACATTTAAAACGGATGTAAAAACTGTCGAGTAGCCTAGCTTGCCCAAAATTTCACACGTATGAAGAGGTCCTATCAAATATAAATGATCTGCAACGACATAAAAATAAGAAATAAAAAGAAACCAACCAAAACGTAAAAGATGCAACAAAAAATTTAACTACCGAAACAAAAGATAGAAAAAACCAATACAAAAGAACATTAAATAGCTATTTTTGCGTTGTTTTACCTCTAAATTTTGATTACATTTCTTCAACTTATAAGTTTTATACATGAATTGAATTGAGTTTTTATAAAACAATCCATTTTCTTATAACTTCTAATTATTTTCATTATTTGGTGTTGAATTGAGATTTTCTGACACCATATAAATCATATTGGACAAGTCCCGGGGTAAATATGAACAGCGATCGGGGTAATTATGAACAGGTTTTGGGGTAATTATGAACATAATTTTTTAAGAAAAAAATCACCATACACTGCTTACTATGGGTAAATGTAACGTATAAATACTGTCACTTTTCAAAAATTTTATACCAAGTCCGTAATCCGTGTTCATAATTACCCCCTAGACAGGGGGGTAAATATGAACAGACGGGGTAATTATGAACAGACGTCTCAAGGACGTGGGTTGCGACCAAGAAAAAAAAGTTGCTCTACAGAATGATGAAGAGCACGGAAACATTCAATATTGGCAGGTTTTCAGACTTTATGATAAGAAATAAACATATGGTGGCTGTGAGTGTGCCAAATGAAGAAATTTTGTTCATAATTACCCCACCTAGCCCTACTCAATTGACTTCATCGAGTCGAATTCGCTGCTAGATTCCCCGGCAGAAAATGCTCATTATGCCTTCATTAATGGTGCTCATACTGCCTCGGGGGGTTTCTCATTATGCCTCTACAGTGACTGGTTTTCAGCTTTCGGCAAAATTTTTTAAAATGCATTTTTAAACGTTTTTATCTACTTTTTCAAGTTTCATCCAATTAGACAATAGACTATTTGAGTGTCGGAACACGAAACAATGATGTAATTCACATATTACAGCTGTTCTCTATGGTTAAATAAGCATTTTCCTTAAGGTGCCCATTATGCCCTCATCTCCCCTAATAACCAGCTAGGTTCTCAAGTGACGAAAATATTATAATTTTTGAGCATCACCAAATAAGCTTTTATGACCTTTAAATCATCTTGATCTGAAATGTACGCACTGCAACATGATCTACACATTGTTTCTCAATTTTCAACATCATAAATTTTTTGATTTTTCACTTTAATCAATTTTAAAACTATTTTTTACTTTAATTTGTTCACTAGAGGCGAACAGAGCACTATCAATGAAGGCATAATGAGCATTTTCTGCCGGGGAATCTAGCAGCGAATTCAACTCGATGAAGTCAACTGAATAATAGAGCTACAGCTTGGCTTGTTTTGTCTGTCGATTTGGCCTATTGGTAAGGTGTCGGAGAGGTAATCAGTAGACTCGAGTTCGATTCCTGTTCGAGGGAATTTTTTTCTTTTTTGTACTAATAGCATCAAAGCATCCTCCGTCACACAAAACACCAGAAACATATTGTATGAGCATGTGTGTTAATTCTTTGAATTCTACAAACAGACCTAGATTATTATGTTATTGCTTTGTTTGATGAATCAACGCCTCACCGTTTGGTGCAATCTTGATCATGAATGATAAATGAAAATTAAAAGTCACCTTGATCAGGAATCGAACCCGAGCCTACTGATTACCTCTTCCAACCAATAGGCCAAATCGTTAGAAGATACAAGTTAAGCTGTAGCTCTATTATTCAGGTGACTTCATCGAGTCGAATTCGCTGCTAGATTCCCCGGCAGAAAACGCTCATCTTGCCTTCATTAATGGTGCTCATACTGTCTCGGGGGGTTTCTCATTATGCCTCTATGGTGACTGGTTTTCAGCTTTCGCAAAATTTTTTAAAATGTATTTTTAAACGTTTTTATCTACTTTTTCAAGTTTCATCCAATTAGGAAATAGACTATTTGAGTGTCTGAACACGAAACAATGATGTAATTCACATATTACAGCTGTTCTCTATGGGTAAATAAGCGTTTTGCTTAAGGTGGCCATTATGCCCTCATCTCCCCTACTGCATTATTTTATTTTCATACTACCCTTTCTATTATTTTTTTTCTTGATTAAAAGTGTTAAGCTAGAAGAAAGCTGTAAAAACAAAAAAAAAACAGTTTGGCTCCTTAGAGCCTCAAGTTATGAACCGTTTCAAATGAAGAAGTTACGAAAATAAAAGAAAAATGCATTTTAATTATAGAAAAGTAAGGAAAAACAAAGAAAAAATTTCTTTATTTGGAATGGCTTATACCTTGAGGCCTAGAAATAAAAATCTTTTCACTGCGTGTTTGATTGCATCACTTTGAAATCCAACCTTCTGCAACAATAATCTCTTTTTATTTTAAAGAAGTTGTTTTTATGAATTCACCTGGCGGAAAAATAATAAACTATGCCTTCATTAACGTTGACAGCGCACTCGAGCGTATTTAAAAGCAACTAAAAGCAAATGAACTGTCGCCCAAGCCTAATTTTGATAACAATTTTGACATTTCTCTTCCCATTCGCAGTGCGCGCATCAGTGTGTGTGCATTCGTTGGCTTTGTGTGAGGCAAACGCGAAAAAGTGTGAAACTTTATCCTCGGAGTGCTGTTAAATTCAAGTGATGTTCGATTAATTCCTATTTTAGCCCTGAAAAACGCAATCGTTGCGCAAAATTGTTACTTCGGTGAAAAATTCGGAAGTTTTTGCAGGTGAATTTGTACGATTGATAAAGTTTTGGCTTTCAGCTCGAGCACCAGGTGCAATTATAAAATTGCTATTTTTCTGGCTCGGCGGCGATAAAATTTTTCCTGCCCCGACAGTGTGCTCCGGTACATTGGTGTTGGTGCAGCACTTGCATCAGCCATCAAAACAACGGACGGCAAGGGTGAGTGATTTTGGCCAGTGTTGCCAGATGTTAGTATTAAATCTTTTATTCATAATAGCATTGATTTCAGGCCTTTGGTTAGTAAATTTTAATTACACAATCGGCACAAGTACCACAAGCATGGTTAAATCTCACTTATTCAACCTAAAAAATAAACATATATAAAGTGGGTGTTGAGAATCAAAACCCCGAATTCATCCGTCAAATATCAACAAAAATCCTAAAGTTTATTTCACTCGGTATTTTGAACTGTTTTTTACTATAACACTTTCACTTGATTTTTTTATAAACAAAATATTATAAACAAGCGTTAATAACAGCTAAAATATTCACAAGACCTGGCTCTATGGAACGATAGGTCTGAGCCATAAAATAAGAGAGGAAAAAAAAACAAGTGTTATTTTTTTTTTGTTAGACATTCTACTCTTATTTTTATGCATATATGTAAATCAGTACTTTAATGCCTACATTCCACTTTCGGGCAATTTTCATCGCTGAGAAAGTTTCCCATTATGTTTGGAAGTAAAAACCGTCTCAAGTTTCCAACAACAAACTTCAAATCTCGTTAGAGCATTTTTTTTATTTCTTGCAAGAAAAAGTTTGAAAAAATTTAAGAGAACGAGATGAACCAACATCGCGCCATAGTAAAAAATCCTAAAGTGACAGAATACATTTTTTTAATATTTAATATTCTTTTTCGTTATTTTCACAGTTATTTTCCGGCAGCACTGACCCAGCCCACCATCAATACAAACAGTTTTCTGGTGGGGTGGAGAATCGGATCGTTCGTAACAAACAAGACACTGGGGTAAGCGACCGCCAGCGGGGCACGAAGAAGGCGGACAGAGAACAAACTTCACTTTTTCACGGCTCCCCAAATACAGAAGAAAAACCAGTCTCGCTCGATACACACTGTGTTTAGTAGAAGTGTCAAAAGACTGAAAACAGTAATGGAGGCCATAGTTGGGCAGATTGTGTAGAATAAATTGATCCGTACGAGTTCCATGGTCGTGGACTCGCTCGGTGTGATAGTTGAGCCGAAAGAAACATAGGAAGTGATCTTAAAGCTATCGTGTCGAGATGGATTTCGATGATGATTCCTCTAATACGAGGGAGCCATCATGTACTCCACCGCTTCCCAACACCGACCTAACCCCGATGGAGATTATGAAATTTGGTGCTGACGAAATACTGTCCACTCCCAAGCATTTGGTCAAAATGGCAGAAGAAGACGATGACGACGACGATGGGGTAGGTGATAGTAATTCGTCGCTTCTGCCTAAGGAATCGGTTCCCGTTTTGCGTGGCGCAGACGATGATCTTTGGGAACAGGCAATCTTCCGTTCTGATTCCCCGTTGAATGTAGGAAAGGGTGAAATCGAGTCTAAGGGATTTGCTGAGAAAGATACTTCTAAAAAGCTAAATTTGGATGAAAAAACCATTAATACCGATCGGGAAGAAGATGGAATAAGTGCATTTAAGAAATCTAGCAGAAAAGATTTCAAATCAAGGAGATCATCTTCAGTGGAAAAACGATCCTCTAGCCAAGCTCCAGTCTCGACGACGCCCCCTAAATCACTAACACCGTCGTCGTCGCCTGCAAAAGGTTCCCCGGATGAGGACAGAAAGCGAGCTGAACGTGAGTATTTTTTGTTTATTATTGTGACTCGAGCGATGATTTCTATGCATCGGATCTTTGCTGAATGATGAAATGGAAGATTGCGGAAGTGAAATAATTAATTGGCTACACGATTTCAAGCCATAAGCTTGTCAATTGCTTAAGAAGAACGATTTCAAGCCTATTTTTTAAGTGTATATTTTTTAATTTGAAGACAACCTGTTTTTTTTCATATACTCAAACATACTTTTATGGAAAAATCATACAACATTTTGCTACCAAGCCTTGAGAGCCAAATTTGCTATTATCTCGGTTGACTTACGCTGATAAATATTAATATTAATTGTCATTCGGGTCAAGATAACTTACGGTGATACACAGCAAAAGTTGAAGAAAAACTTTCAATTGTGGATATCACAATTATTTCAAATTCTGCTCGCACTGATGCCTTAACTATGCCACGGTTAGCAATCGTTTGAAAAGGGTTTTAGTGGTTTTAGTACACTGTAAGGTAAATTTTGATCATCAATCATGGCAGATCTCGGCATCACTTTGCTGCTAAATGATTAACTTTTAAATTTTGGTATCAAGGGTTAAGTTTCAATTAAAAGTACGGTTCAAATTTATCAATCATCAATGTTGAGCACGAAAAAGTTTTATAAGCCTACTTGTAGATAAATCTAACTATCTCGAATTAACTTTTGTGTACGTTTAACAGTATTGTTGATATTTCTGAAATATTAATCAATAAATCGAATAAAAATCGCAGTTTATTTTCATCTAACTTTATCAACGTTTTTTTGACTAGATCGTTGCATTTAAAATTAATGTTTTAAATGGGACTTAAATGTCAAATTAAAACAAAGTAAGTATTCAAAAGGATCGTTTGGAAATTGTGCGATTGGCATGCAAAATAATAAATTCAACCATAAATTAATCAAAACTTATTCAAAAATCTTACTGTGTAGATTTCTCCTCGGTCCTTAATGTATTTATTCGAAAAAAAAAACTCAGGATCTGTTGGTTTTACAAAACCATCCTCATCAGTTCCAAGTTCAAATGGGATTCTGTTTCTTCTGTACCTATATCGATTTGATAATTTACTACTTTCTATGGCTGGAGTATAATGGCAGTTTCCTAATGTTTAATGGCAATTTACCTCTTAGGACTGATTATAGATCTAAAGCTATATTATCATGATTAATTTCAAATCTGATATTTTTAACAGTTTTTTTCCATAACTTTGCATTCTCCCGTATGTTGTTGCCTTCTTAAATTGAGATCCAAAAACAAAATTATTTATTTCAGATTTGTTATCCTCTCTGCTGTTGAATATCGGAGAACGTAAAAAAACACCGCCACGCGAGAAACCATCGTCATCATCATCGGCATCCAAAGCTTCTAACGTAGGCAAAGATGACGGTAAAGAAGGCACTCGCAACAAGGACAAACCGGCAGCGGAGAAAAAGAGCAATAGCAAAAGTAGCAGCAGAGATGATAAGGACAAAAACAAAGGTCGACGATCCAAGGATCGTAAAGATGGACGCAAGGATGATCTTGCAGTGAACAAAGGGGGGAAAGAAAAGCACGAGAAGCAAGACAGTCGCGAACGTAGCAACAGCAGCAAACGTCGAAGCGATGAGCGGAAACGATCACGAGATCGAAGCGTCAAACCGAAACAGGACGACACGAGGGACAAAGGTCGCAAACGGAGGAGCGCTTCTCGGGAAGACCGCCGTAAGCGAGATGACGATCGTAGCAAGAGGGGAAGCAAAGACCGGAAGGGAAGTTTAGAAGTGAAAGGAAAAGTGCCGGACAAGAGAAAATCTCGTTCGAGGGAACGAGACCGAGAAAGGAAAATCGATAACAGAGCTAAATCGCGTGGTAAAAGTCGTGATCGTAATGAGAAGGGGCGCGTACGTGCCCAAACTCCTGGAATTCGATCCGATAAGAAAGGTTTCAAAGCTGATAGTGGTTCGGGTTCTCTAGGTAGTCGATCGTTAGGATTATTACCAAGTACTCGTGGTAAAACTCCGCCTACACCAGCACATGCGGAGTCCAGTTCGCGCACCAATTACCTCGGTGTATTGTCTGAAGAAAAGTTCACCACGAGTCTCCCTGTTATCACATGGCGAGAACGAATTGTTGCGCAAGATGCTGCTTCTTCAAAACCGTCGACTTCTCGTAGTACACTTATTACTCCAGCTGTTGCAGCGTTGCAAGCTAAAGAAGACGAAAATGACAGCGATGGAGCCAAAACTCCAAAGCTGGACAAGCCTGCTAAAAAGAAGGAAAGGAAAAAGAAATCCAAGGAAAAGAAGCCGAAAAAATCAAGTTCCTCTCGAAAGAAAAAATCCAAAGACAAGCGCAAAGATGTAAGAAAGCAGTCTACGGTTGAAAAGGAAGCAAAAGAGAAGCAAACAGAATTGGAAGAAACAGTGAAAAATACTACGACTGAATCGGAACATGACATTTCACTGCCGGAAGACGAAGAAGAGCAGCAAGAGCAGATCATCAAACGAATCAAACTCGAGAAACCAGACGATTGTGATAAGCTTCTGTTTAGACCTATTCAAATCGATTATAGCATTGTGAAGCAAGAACCGCTTACAGACGAAGAGCAGGAAAAAGTCAAGGAATCAAACACAGAGCCAGCAACGGTATTAAATGAGGAACTCGCAAAAGCAATTGATCAAGGAGCTGATCATACATCAAATAAATTAATAGATGAAGAAAAATCCACAGATAAACTGAACGTTGAAAAGTACGAAACAGTTTCAGAAAAGATTGCGGTTACTCCAGAAAACCAAAAAGATGAGAAAATACAGAATGAAGTAGTTAAAACGCAGCCTAAACAAAAATTCAGTTGCTCCTTTTTAACTGATCTGAATACCACTAGCACAGAACAGCTGGTTGAGTCCTTGCCAGTGCTGAGCAAACAAGAGCTTGAAGATCGTAACCGCCAGGAATCCGATTCACCGGACACTGATGACTACGCGGATAACTGGGAAAACGATGAATTAAGTCCGCTTACGTCTGCCAGTAAATCTGTCACTGCCGTTGCTACCGTTAAAACTACTCCAAGTAAAGATATCATTAAGCAGCCAGCATCAATCGCCTTACCGCCACTCCAGGAGAACGACAAGCGAGCTAGATTAATCCCGAAAAGCATTCATGAAGACATTATTCCCATGGATGACCTGCTCAACATTCAAAGTCAGCTGAAGTCTATGAAGTCCAAATTAGAGGAAGCAGAAAAGCAGCGACAAAATGCTGTCGTTGCCAAACCTCAGGAACCAGTCAAAAAAGTACCCGAGGGACATTTTACGGAAAAGTTGGCTGACGAATATGAGAATTTTATGCAAGCTTTGACACAGCATGAACCTGTGGCGGTGTTAGGTGAATCAAAACCGGAAGAAGACGCACAAATATCGAAGAAAGCTAAAAAAGGCAAAAAGGTCCACAAACGGCGAGGTTCATCAAGTACCACTTCTAGTAAAAGCAGTACGTCAGAGAGTTCTGATTCCAGTTCAAGTTCATCAAGTTCGTCCAGCTCCAGCTCGAGTTCTTCCGACTCAGAATCGGATTCATCAAGCTCAGAAGAAGGTGCTAAAAAGGTTAAAAAGAAGGTTGTGCTCATCAAACGCAAGAAGAAGATTCTAAAAGCTATCATTCCGGTTGAGGATATAGAAAAACTTGTCCCCAGTGATTTGCTCGAACAAATGAAAAGTCCGGAGCGTGAGGAAATATCGACGGAACCAAAGATTGATCTTAATTCCACACCAAATGCTTCGTTGGTTATTCCGGAGTATCTTTTACCAAAAGCGACCCCGAAGATCCCGGTTCAAACTCCTTCTAAGATTTACAGCATAATGAACGATTCGTTGGCGGAACCTGTCAGCAGTCAAGAATCGCTTTCTGCTGCAATTAAACCTTTGGATATGGAACGCGATTCTCCTTTCAAATTGAAATTACAGAGCAAAAACAAACTTAATCCCACTTCTTCCTCGTTGAATCTTCTTGGACCCGAGGACGAAGAAGATGAAAATCAGAAAACCAAACAAATCCAAAAAAGAGAAGATGAAACTGATGCAGCTGCGAAGAGAAAAAGCAAATCTCGTTCCAGGGAGCGTGCTACTTCTAAACGAACTCGAGATCAAAGATCGAGGGAACACAGTCCCAAAAGAATTCGTGATCGCAATAATAAACGCCAGCAATCGAGGGATCTTCTTAGTCCTACAAAACCAAAGGAAAGAAGTCCTCTGAGGCGTCCTGCGGACCGTGAAATTCGTAGCCCACACAGGCGTCGATCATCTATAGATCGTGATAATCGTAGTCCCCCTAGGCGTCGTTTATCATTGGATCGTGATGTACGAAGTCCTCCACGACGTCGTAGTTCCATGGACAGAGTTCTCCGAAGTCCTGCAAGGCGTCGTATTTCATTGGATCGTGATTTACGAAGCCCTGCAGCTAGGCGACGTTCTTCTTTAGATCGCAAGGATCGCAGTCCACCTAGACGTCGATCTTCACTAGATCGCGATAGAGATATCGATCGTAGAAAGGATCGCAACCGACACTCAAGGAGTCCGCTTCCGAGAAGATTGAGAAGCCCGCTACCTCCTATTCGTAGAAAACGCACCCGATCCAGATCGAGAAGCTTAAGTCCGACGCTGCTTAGACGACCACCTAGTCCACCTCCACCCAGTAATCGACAACGGAGATTATCTTCCGAACGTGAATGGAAACGTCGCTCACGATCGCCTTTCTTCCAAGGACGGCCACCTTCGCCCAAAGGAGAGCCTCCGGTTGAGAATCAAATCGATGTGGTCACCAGTTCCGGAGGAAACGGCCCTGTTTTTCCGGTTGGAAATGATCAATCACCGGTCGCTGGCTACAAGAAAAGCGTGGCAGACTCTACTATCAGCGATGCAGAACTCGAAAGTCAGAAGAAAAAGCCTAAGAGCGAGAGTTCAGCCTACAATAATATGTACTCGAAAACTTATGGCTATTACGGTGCAGAGGATATGGTCCTAGAAGATCAAGAAGGAGGCGACTCGCCACAAAGGCCTTCTCTCGACGACCGAATCAATATCGTTTTAGGAATAAATGGTTCTGAGCAACCTAAAAAATCAGATCCACCTCCAACTCCCCAAACCGAACAGCACTACGGAGATTATCAACCCATACAGACCCACATAAATCATGGAATACAACAAGGACCTCCATCGTACCCCCCACAATTCCCGGGAACCCCGGGAGCAATTCACCCTGTGTATCAGCAAAACTTTGCGCCAGAATATCATTCCCAAGGTCATCCACATCCTCCATATGGGCCGTATAATCAACAAGTTCCACGGCAACCGTTTTATCCCCGCGGTCCTCCACCACAGCAAGGTTGGCAGAGAGCTCCCCATGCACCAATTCTGCAACCAATACCACCACATCTCGGAGGCTATCCGAACGGGCCATACCAACCCAATTCTCAGAACATTCAAATACCCACTATTCCGCCACCGACCATAGATCAACCGAAAACATTCGTAAAACAAGTTGGCAACGTGCTTGAAATTGTTCCAACCGCTGTGCCACCACCGGTCAAAATCACACCGCCACCTACGCCCCAAATCGCGGAACATCCAAAGCAAACGCCACAGCAACCGGCAACACCGAATCCCTACTTCATCCAACAATCGCCCTCGGCCACTCCAAATCTTCTGACACCTAAAATCCTTACGGCAGAAGAGCTCAAACTGCGCCACGAACGCCGTTTAGAATTGAAGAAAAAAATACGCTCCGAGCGCTCGAAGAAACGCGTTGAAAAGCGAATGCGCAAGGAGAAGCTTAAAATGGAAGTTAAACGTCTGTTGGCGGAAACTGCTACTGCCCCGGCCAGCTCTTCTGACGAAGACGAACTCTTCGATGCCACCAAACAGAAGGAGGTGGTTGCCGCCCTCAGTCGCAACTACGAACGAAGCATCCTGCGAACTAAAACCGGCTCCTGGTATGTTCAAAATAATGTTCTCTTCCTTACATGGTTGAGTTAATTTTTCTTTCCCTAATTAATCCACAGTGTGGCCCGCAAAAAGGTACTGTTTGCCGATGGCGTTGCTCCAGGCGACGAATCGTCTTCTTCCGGTGCGGAAGCACTAAGATCACCGGCGAAAATTTCCGCCTCCAAGCAGCGTAAAAAGCTACGACGAAAACGAACCTTGAAGGTTACCGGACGGAAGAGGTTACTGGAGAGGCTGAAGTTACCGGTGAGTACCTTTGACTTTAATTTATCGATGGTTAGTTGTAGATATTTTCATAAGACAGACAAGTGATTTATTTGAATTTCTTTTGCTTCATCATTGAATTACGTTTTAATACTTTATTACTTTTTTTCCACAGGAACTGGATTTAGAGAAAGAACAAGTGGATCCGGAGCTCGAAAGAATGTCACCTCCTCCACCTCCCCCTGGGTCACCACCGCCGGAGCTAATGCAACCACGATGTGTCAACCCTCCTCCAGTGCAGTTTATCGATTTCCGAGATGCTCCGCCAATGCTGCCCTTTCGTGCTTCTAGTAGCGGTACTACACCTTCGAATACGTCTTCTTCTGTTGGCTCTAGCAATCCGGCTACTCCATTTCATCCAGCAACACCACCAAACCCCAACGGCAACACGAATCCTAATATTGCTAATTCAAATCATAATCTGAACAATCACACCGGTGCACCACCTCCAGCACCTCCAGGTCCTTCCATGTATCGCAACGCCCCAAACGTTGGAATGCCCGCAAATATGCCCCCGCATATTAGAACCCATCACCACCAACATGTTCCCCATCATTACCACCATCATCCGAGTCATCCACCACCACCTCTATCCCATCTCCCGCCGCCGCTACAACAGCAGCAACAACAGCAACCACCCCCAGGTATGTCTCCCGGCATGATGGGTGGACCTCCAATAATGATGAAGAAACATCACAGGCGCGATGGTTATCGAGGACCTCATGCTCCACCGGAAGCCCAACACCCAATCGACGCCGCAGCTGCGATGAGGCACGGAATGTCCTACGACATGCACCACTAGGTGCAGGTATCAGTTTTTAAGATAGCTTCTTTTTTCGAAGTAATTATCAGTGCAAACAGCAAATAGCTCATGGAGAGCTAAGCAGTGCACGTTTTGAATTTTCTGAACCATTCAGCGTGATAGCCGAACGGGGGAAGCTTTGGCTTGGAAGCTTCTTTAGATTTGAAATGATAAGTCTTAAAGATTTTTTATTTGAATTTTAATTTGATCGTGAAAAAATTAAAATGAACTACACACAAACAAGCGAAATTATTGCATAAGAACGTGTTTGTCAAATAGTGTTGAGTATGCTAACAAGATAGTAATATAATTTCATAAATCATCTATGATTAAATAAATTAATAATACTATGTTATTGAACTGTAGCAAATCGAAATAAATTTATTTGAATTTTGAAGAATCTTCCCTGATTAGAGTTATCACACAACTGTCTCTAGAAGCCGATGGCCAAGACTTTTGGTGCTTTTTGAATGTGATGTCCTTGTTTGTTAGTGTTGTATTGTCCACCTCGGAAAGGTTCAGAGCCGTTATCACATCAAAATCTACGATCATGCATACGGATACGGGTGCTATGAGAGGCTGATAAGGTAGATGTGCTCACGTTTCTCTTCTAGGCCGCTAGCACGTTCTCAAGAGACAGCCGGGTTTGGATCGTACGGGAGCCTGTTTTTCTTCTCCAAAGCAGCCAACACTAAAAACAATAACTTCAGATTTCAGAATGCAAATACCTATCCTAATGCCAATTATCACAAACAAATCCAGAAGGTCTATTCCCCGAAGTTTTTTAAAACCAAACGAAAAGTGCCAAGCACTCCTTCACAGAGCATTATCTCGCTCACTGGAGTGCTCATACATATTTTGGAAAAATATTGTAAACGAATTATTAAAATTGTTTTGACAGGGTTTTGTGCCTGTTGGAGAAGAGGCTTCAGAGAAGCTTAACTCCAGCGGGCTTTCCCTGTCTGAGGAAAAAAAAAAAATAAACCAGGGCTGTGATATACGCAATATATTACGAAAAACGTGATCAGTTTAACGGTATAAAATATTTTAATATAATTTACAATAATATATACGGCTTTCGTCCTTACTCCTATCCTTTTCTCATGACCAATTGTTACAATTTTTAATAATTAACGTTTTTGACCATTTCACCGACATTTCGTTGGTTGTTCTCGTTAATTGTTTAAAAAATATAATAAACCAAGCACAAAAACGCAACCAGGCCTGGGGAGCAGCCGAAACAGCATGATGACACTAGAACTGAAGCGGCACAATCCCCCATTAACTAACCACGGAAGGAAAATACAATACCATTTGCTTGATTTTCGTTAGCCTATTATACATTACGGGACTTTGTGTTCCAATAGCAGAGTTAGCATTCTATATTCGACGCAGTAGTTGAACTTACAATATTATACAAAACCAACTTCGTCTAGAGGTGCGCCTATTGATCAGCATAATAAGATTGAAGGATTGAGGATACCCACAGATTTAGGATTTTATGTACAAACTTAGAAGTGGTTTACACCAAGCGTTCAACTGCAGTCAAGGGTCGGAGATTATTCTCGTATTAGTTGAGGTGAATAAGTGTCGTTTGGTTGAGGATCTTCCAAACTCTTCAGCGTTGGTGATGCAAATTAACAGAGTTAGCTTCTCTATACGAACTCGACTTATAGCCTATAGGCTCTTATTCTGCGTCTCGCGTCAGGTTACGACAGTCAAGTCATTCGATTCCTACTGTCATTTTAGTCGAGAACCGTCACTTCGGATTGTGAACTTTGTGAGTTCATATCCTATTCTCGTAGTCACCGTAAGTGAGAATTGTCACTATCGTCGGCTCACGCACGGCGCGGAGTAAGAGGCAAAGTATGCTTTACCTATCAACATAAGAGCGTTCTTCGGGTAAACAGATTTATACAAACAGGTATATCGAGTTGATTAAAATTCGATTAGGAGGATAATTATTTTGATTAACGTCTATCGATTTACGACGAGAAAGATTCACACTAAACTAGAAGGTCCCGTCGAGGTCTGACAAACAATGGTTTAATGCTAGACTTCTTTTTCTTTCTAATATTATGTTTCACGAATTTCATAGCTAGATTGAAAATTGGTAGTGTTCTAAAAATTTGATATTGGTTTTATAAAATAAGCTACAATAAATACATTTGTAAATTTCTTTCCAATAACAGCTGAATCTGGAGTCCAACGAGACTTGCCAGGCAATGATACTTTCTACCTATCGAAAGGCTATAATAATCTCATTTTTTGATTGATATTTTTTTTCCTATAAACGTGTTTTTTTCTGTACCTATATCACTCGATTCGCAAATAAATAAATTTCAATGTGTTAAACATTTCACCTAATAAAATTTTGGAATAATCGCCAAAATACAAGAGCTGTTCTTAGTAAGGTAAAAAATTTCGAATACCAATCTCGTTTCGACAATGTTGGTTAAAAATTGTAACGTTTAAAATTGATGGAATTTGTTAACAATGGTGATTTTTTTTGTTATTTGGATTATTTTTAAGTCAAGTATATCAAAACTGGTTCTTTTTATGTTTTCTAACACTCTACCGATTAAAAATTTTTGAGCTAATGTTTTGTAATATTTTGTAGCATTAATGCTCTACCTACGGGAAGTAACGATTTGAGCTAGCCACTATTGGTAATAGAGTTTGATTTACTAATGAACTTTTATGTATGTTTAAACTGTGAAATTTGTTTGGTTTGATCTGTTAGTTCACGATAAAATTGTACGAAATTTCGAACACATCATGTAAACGGGAGGGAGCTCGTTGATTCCATATTCGGATTAATTTGAATGTAAATACGAATGACTTATCAATACCAAACCGTGTTATCCTTCAAAGACCAAACCCGCCTTTCTGAGAACATGAGGCTCTATCAGAAATAGACCGCTTATGATATCATCACAGATTCATGTTCCTGGTTGAGAGTTTTAGAACCACTTTGTAGCCCTATAGCCAAAGGTGGTAAAAATTCACACTTCACATATTCTTGATAACTCACTGCAAGGTATCAGCAGTTTCGGTCGTCGGAACCATTACCAAATTCTGTTCCTCTTTACAATTGGTTACCTAAATACATTCCTCACACGAATGTATTACTCCACAGCAAATCCGCACGTTTCCTCGACGGCCTGCGTCAGTTTGTCGTGCATCAGCTGGTACGAGTCGTACATCGGCAGATCGATGCGATTGAAGCAGGTGTGAGCCTTTGGGAGGTTCTGCATCGGGGCATCCGCCGTCAGGTGTATGGTGAAGAGACGGGGGCCCACGGCACCGGTCGAACCTTGGAGGGCACGGAAACCCTGAAGCGGAACCCGACAACTGCCGGTCACGAACTGGAGCAACTGGGCTCGCATCTCCGGTGAATATGATTCCACGATCTGGAAGAAGTCGAATACAGAATTAGTGACAAATAAATATTGTCCAATATTGTTGAGAGTTTGAGAATAAACTTGTTCCAAAGTCTCACCTGCCAGAACCAGACGACCTGCGGTGTTTCTGGAGTACACTGCTTCAGTCGTGTGTGCGTTTTCCAATCGTTAACGTCTATTTTACTTATGCCACCGATCACCAGTTCCAACTCCCTTTCGTCGAATGGCCGCAACAGTTGGCTGGGAACCAGTTCACCAAAACCTTAAAGATGAAAAAACATTCAAACGGTTAAACAAAAGACTTGAAATACTGATGCAGATGAAACAAACCTTTCGACAAGGCAAGGAACTGCTGCTCGATTCCGCGCATGAATCGATAATTGACGTACAGCTTCACGTACTCCCGTTTGTTGTCCTCAGTAACCTGCTGGGAACCACCGTTCGGCCTCAGTTCGTGCACCTTTAAAGCTCCAAAACTGTTGTTTTCTACGCTGAACGTCGCATCGATCACACCGGATATGTTGTTTTCTCTGTTGGAAAAATTGAAAATTTAACATAAACCTCCGTCAAAATTATACCTTGATATAATGACGAGCCTGACTCGTGGTGAAAAAAATTCCATCATAAACTTCCCAAGAAATATACCCTCTGTCATTTATATCAGTACCACAAACCAATATTAATCGGCTATGTATATTAAAATAAGAGCAAAACATTTTATGGAGAAATTTCTCATCACGAGTCTGGCTCGTGGCTTTACCTCTGCTTAAGATGCGGCCAACTAAGGGTTAACTACTTCTAAGGAAAAGGTAGATTAAAGAAAAACTTACAGCATCCACGTCAAACTTCTGTGTAGCTCCGGATCGACGTCTTCGATGTCGCTCAGCGTGATTGGTTTGTTCAGTAGCTGCTTGTAAAAGGGCAGCGTGAAGCCTCCGTCCAGCACATGGTTGTGGAACACGGCAATGCCCAGGATGCGTCCCACGAAGTGAAAGTAAGATAGATGGTCCGGATTCACTCCTGCATTGATACAATGACCATTAGTTTCTTCGACTGTTTTTTTTTTTTTTAAATTAAAATCACATTACCTGAATCTGGATTTATCTGCAGCGATCGATCGTCGCCGCTGTACTGGAACAGACCGTACTGTGGATTCAACATTTCGAGCGACAGCAAATGGAGCCACTCGCGGGCCACGCCACCGTAGTCGAGACCTTCCTCGCCCTTGAACTTAACCATCAACCGTTTGCGCATGTCCCGCGGTCGCATTTTCATGATCAGTCTGGGAAAGAAATTTAAAAAAATAGTTTGTTCAGACATTCTATTAAATATTAAAAAAAAACATTTTGAAGGATTTTTTCGTACAAAATCACAGCGGTTGGCTTAAGAATAATCTACGATTAGAAGGGCAACAGGTCATGTCGAATTTCGCAAACCGATCATATACAAAACCTGCTACAAAATTTCAGCTCAATCAGACTTGATATAGGGGTGCCTCAAAGCGCTCAAAGTTTCGGTTTTTTTACCTTTAAAAATCACCTTCCGAAATCGGAAATTTTCTAAATTTTCATTTAGATGCCAAATAATATGGTGTTATCTCGAACAAAAAAGCGCAGAACCAGAGAAAGAGTGAGAAGTGCCGTTTCCAACGAACAATGTATCTCGTTAGGTAAAAAAAAATCCCGAAAGAGTGCTTATGAAGGTTTTAGTATAAGAGAAGCAACTCCAGATCAGTCCAGACATGTTGAAGTCCATACCTCACGCTCATCAGGTAAAAATGACAGTACAGATGAGCTTCAAGAACTCATGATGCTATTATTTCTTGCCCGAAGCACATAGAAATCGAAGCCGTTGAAATGCGCACAGTTGACGAGAACCTTGGCTGGCAGCAAGTGAAGATGCTGGCTCCAGATCGCGAGCAGTGGAGATCTTTTATCTTGGCCCTCTGCGTCGGACAATCGACGCCGAACCCTTATGTTATGTAGGTAAGGAGTGTTCAGTTTATAAAACGGACACCTAGATGTTACGATAAAAAGTTGACGTTTAACCCAAATTTGATGAATCTGGTTTCATCGTGTATAAAAGTTTGTTGTCAAAGCACTGACATATTTTTTGTGAGAAAGCGAGTGGATTTCGTAAAATGGGACGAATTGATAAAAAAAACCCGTGTTTTATAATTCAAAAGTACTGCTCAGATGGACTAGCGTGTAGAAATATTGCAAAGCTTGTGAAACGATCGAAGTCTGCGGTTTATCAAATCATCAGATGAAAATTTGCCAAGATCCAAAACCCGAAGAGGCACAGTGAATCCACAAATCGAGAAGAAATGTGTTAAGCTTTTGTTGTCACATGAACACAACTCTGTTCGAAGAATTGCCAAGAAACTGAAAATTTCCGTTGGGACCGTCCAAAACATAAAACGAAGGAACCACATTAAGACCTACAGGAAGCAGAGACATCCTAAACGGAGCGCAGAACAGCACGAGCGAGTGAAGCAGCGATGTCGGAGACTGAATACGATTTTGAAGAAGCAAAGTAACCGTTGCATTTTAATGGACGATAAAACTTAAACACAGCCGCTCTTCCTGGGCCGCAATTTTTCAGCGCAATTGTTGGTAAGGAGGTACCTCATGAAATCGAAAAGTTTGGCAAAAAAGTGCTTGTTTGGCAAGCTATCTGCTCTTCCGGAAAAAGAAGTTCGCCATATTTCACAACAGGTACCATCTATGGTGAAAATTATCGTAAGGAATGCATCAAAACACGCCTTGTTCCTCTTTATCGTCATCATACAAGCCCATCATTGTTCTGGCCTGACCTAGCTTCCGCACACTACGCTTCACTCCAGATACTCTCAAACTACTGAAATCTCCTTCGAGATATGTTTTTCTGAGAAAGAGGACAATCCGCCAAATTGTCCTGAGCTGCGCCCGGTAGAGCGTTACTGGGCAATCACCAAGCGCACTCTTTGGGAGGATGGTAGAGAAGCACAGTCCATCAACGAGTTCAAGAAAATGTGGATAAAAGCCAGCCGAAAAGTCAAGCCGGATACTGTAAAAAGGCTTATGGGGGGAGTTCGAGGAAAAGTGCACCAATTTTATTGTTGAAAACTTTTGGTTAAATTTCTCACTTTCTTCTTGTTCTGGATTAGTTTTGCAATGTTTTATAGAAAACTCTATGTAATTTGGTCAATAAATGAATAAGATATCGTCAAAACAAAGTGTCCGTTTTATAAAATTAACACTCCTTAGTCAATAACAAGGGTTCCATTGCAATCTAACTCACCTGTAGCTCTCTTCGAAGATTTCCTGCCGGGACACCTCCAACCGGCAATGGCCGGATTGCGGTTGCAATGTTTGCAGTTCGGCCCGTAGCGATCGAATCTTACCGACCAAATCACGTCGATACTTCGGCAGCAACTCGGCACCATCCAGCAGCCCCTGCGGCAGATCGGTGATGTTGCTGCTGTGCTGTACCGTCCTGTGTGGGGTGCAATCCTAAAGATACCAAGAAATTCAGAATCAGCTATTTGTAATTTGAAGTAGGTTTCAAGCTAATCATTACCATAGGATTAGCAGCTTCAGCTGTCATGATCAACCGAGAGTTACTGGGCGCACCGGGTGGCACTCCTCCATTGGACACCTGTGGTCCGGCTCCGGACAGTGCGTTCAGAGACGATCCATTGACCGCAGATGGACAAGCTGCTGATCCTGTGGCTGCTGTCACCGGTGGTGGTTGCGTTTGTTTTCGAATAATGTGCAAGATGTGACCATTTAGACGAGGATCGGTGAATTGGGTGGTTCGGTTGTTGTGATCTACGAAATAAACCCGACCGGAAGCAGTTTTGCGCTGTTCCCAGCCGTGAGGAAGGGGCCCGAGTGTTTCCGGTGTAATGTTTTGCGTGTCGAAGTCCCTCGGTATTCGTGGGTCATGCCACGTCGACATTTTGGTTGGTATATGATAGAAGTACACTTGACCTTGTTGGGTCGTTCGAATTTCTAGAAAGGGATCAATACATTGAAATCTGTATCAAATTGAAAAATTATTTTAAAGTATTGAGCTTACCATAACCGGGAGGTAGATCCACGGCCGGTCGTATCACAGGTGCAACGCCACGTTGTGCCTGCGGCGGTTGTTGCTGGGGTGGCATAACCAGCTGTGCCCGATTCGTTCGAGATGATCTTCTGCGGGATGATTCCTCCGAATTACGGGAGCTTCGCCGCGTCCGTCCTGCTGATGGTTCTCGACCTGCTGGTTCGATTCCGTTACTGCTGGTTGGCTGTTGAGGTTGTGGTTGGGATCTCCCCGGGACCGATGGCATCTCTCCGAGAAAACTTTCCGGAGTTCGACCGGTGCCGTTCGGAAGACCTCCAGCACCACCACTGGGAGGAGTATGAAATAAAGGCACTGGGTTGTTGGGGTCCCTCGTTGGCGTATTCGAGCCATGCGTTGGCGTGTTGTTTGTGCTGTTGTAGTTACTAGAACTAGAGTTAGCTAGCACTGGGAAGGGAGCTACCCCTGTTGAGCCTACATTTGTGCTATTGTTGTTGTTGTTACTGCTACTACTGCTGCTATTGTTATTATTGCTGGAAGGTGTGCAATGAGCACTTGGAATATTTCCATTGGTTGGATGTGTTCGTGGGGCGGAAGGATCTATCGACAGTGAACCGATGGCATTTGGCAGTCCTGTTAGTAGCTGAGGGTCTCTGAAACATGAAATATGGGTTATAAATTAGACACTAATTTTATATATTTTATTAAATTAACAAACCTCACAACCCCAGAGTTTCTGGGTGAGGGCAGATCGGTAGATGGTTTTGGTGTAACCGGGCTGTTGAATTCACTGAGGGGGCTTGTGCTGGAGCTTGGTGTTATCAAAATACTTTCGTCACGAATCCGCACCGGGCTCTTCGCGTCGTTGCGGCCGCTTCCACTGTTGCCGTTCACAACCGGCGATATTCCATTTTCCGTATCCTTCAACCGAAGGTCTTTATTTCCGTTGCAGTTTTCCTTGTTGTTGGAATTGTTCAGAACAATTTCCGTCGAATGACGTCGACTCCCAGAGTCGTTCGATTGAATACTATTGATACTGTTGTTGGTGGCTGATTTCGACGGACCAGGTGGTATCGAGTCCGCACTGCTATTGTTGCTGCTACCGTTGGAAAGAAACGGTTGTTGTTGTGCTGACTGCACACCTGCCGGTTCCGTGGGTCGTAACCATTGGGTGGTTTTGGTCACGTGGTTCACGTAATACAGACGACCCGTTTGCGTAAGACGTTCCTCCCAACCGGCAGGTAGATCGTCTTTCGATATCTCTTCATCATCGTCCGGTCCGCGCACGTCCCCGGCCGGGCCAACTATGGCCAACGGAGTACCACCGGTGGTACCATCCCGGGACATTAGCGATACGATGATTTGGCCTTTCACCGGTTCTGGATCATCGTGGGATGCTTTGCAGAGCTCCAACCGTTGATCTGCGAAACGGAAGTTATGTAATTCATGGATTGTGATAATAGTGATTGTGAGGTAGGTAGAATAGTTTATGAGAGGCTTTCGACAAAGTAAAGTTGACTGATCCAGGACAACGTTGCCCTTTAAGCCAAGGATTGTTAATTAAAACTCGGTGATTCGAAGCAGGGTATCGTCGAACATGACTTCGTCAATACTTTAAAACAGGAAAAGTGTTCGGGTAACCGGCCTTTGATAAGCAGAGTAACTTGCAGTGACCCTATAGTGGTTTATTACCCATGTATTTTTTCAAGGCTTTATGAGCGACCATGTCCTCCTTGTTTACAAATTATTTGCCCAATGGATTTTCGCATGATTCACCTACGTGTGTAACTTTTACACCTTGAAGTCAACATGGACCCGTGACCTTAAATAAATGGGTCCACGATGAAATTGCCACACTATGAAATAACTCTAAATTTTTAGCCGTTGAATAGAAATTGGTGGAAATTTTGGTGGATTTAGTACATAGTGCATTTGCAAGTTTTAAAGTACTGTGAACAAAACTCGCGGAAATGGAGTCGAAAGGACAGTTCGTGCGTGATAAAACCTTGCGCATTCATCACGAGAACAAGGATCTCTCGCATCGTTCCTTCGCTAAAATGTTGGGAATCGCGAATTCCACGATGTCGCGAGTGATTAAGCGGTTCGAGGAACGATTGACCACCGATCAGAAGTCCAGAAGTGAAGGAAAAAGTATTCCGTACAACACCAAAAATCACAACCGCGTAGTTGGTGCCTTCAACCGAAACCCGAACGACTCCGTTCGGGATGTGGCTAAGAAACTGCACCTAAGTCGAAGTTTTGTCCAGAAAGCCAAAACTAAGACTGAGCTTCGAACGTTTAAGGTACAAAAGGCCCCTAATCGCAACCATAAGCAGAACAAGTCCGCCAAAACCCGTGCCAGGAAGTTGTACCTCAACATGCTGACGAAAGTTGAATGCTGCATCATGGACGACGAAACATATGTGAAGGCCGACTTCAAACAGATTCCCGGCAACCTGTTTTTCGCGGCCAAGAATAAGTTCAGCGTTCCGGAGCTTGTCCGCACTCGAGAAGATGTCCAAATTTGCGAATAAATTCCGGATTTGGCAAGCCATCTGCATGTGCGGGAACCGGAGTGAACCTTTCATGACCCAGGATACGATGAACGGACAGGTGTACATGAAAAAGTGGCTGCTTCCTTTCCAGAAGGCCCACAACGTCCCAAAAATCTTCTGGCTGGATTTGGTCTCATGCCATTACTTCAAGGACGTGCTGAAGTCGCATGCGGACAATAAGGTCAAGTGCCGCAAATGTTCAACCCTGCCAACACTCCGGATCTCCACCCCATCGAAAAGTATTGGGCGATTATTAAGCAGCACCTTCTTAAACGACCTGAAATAGTGAAGACAGTCGAGGAACTGAAGAAAGTATGGGTTTACATGCAAAAAGCGGTTGATTCACAGGTTGTGCAAAATCTTATGGCCGGGGTTAAGGCCAAGCAGCAGGCATTTGCGTATGGACTGTAAATAAAATACCAGTAAAATTGTAACATGAAGTTTAATAATTATTTTTCAATCCCTGAAAATTTGATGGCAATCGGATGAAAACTCGAATTTTGCGAATCAATTTTGTGAGTGGCGATTTCATCGTGGACACCCTTTAGGACTGCCCTGAAGCGTTAGTTGGAGCTCGGGAATGCTGCGCATTTATACCTTGCTAAAGTCCCAAGATCAGCGAATACCGGCTGGCCACTGTGGAATCCCGGACGGCCCGCTTTCAGGGTTGACCTGATTGCTGGAGACTAGAGACGGTAAAGGTCAGTTGTGCTAGCAATTGCTCAACAGCGTTGGTTGAGTACGGCTCTCATACTGTGGCCAAATTGCAAATCGCTCAAATCCGTAGATTTGATACAAGATGAAAAGCATAACAATTTCCGTTGAATGAGATATGATGACCTGTTTTTTTGTCGTTATTATTTAGACAGTTTCGAATCTTATGAACTACAACTTACTTTCAGGATGGCCATGAACAAGTAAGCCGAAGCCAACCGGCTTCTTTCCCAAGAAAATTAACAACACAATTCGTGAAAACTCGATCGATAAATTTTGCGGAAAATCGAACAACATTTATGTTTTTCGTTTACGTATGTATTACTAACGCCTTAAACTCTAAATCATAAAATCTTGAATTTGAGTTCATTGCAGTCGTCAGTTTGTATTATCGTTTATCCGTCGTAGAATCCCTACAATTTTTTCAATAATCCGTAGAAAATCTGTAGGAAATATTGAGAATCCGTAGATTTCGAGAATCGATCCATAGATCCGTAAGTCTACCAGATCTGGCCACGCTAGTATGAGCGCATAGAAGGTATATATAAGGATGCCACAGCCACCAGTCTAAAACGACAAAGGTCATAATGAGGAGGCGCTTATATCGATGTCGGAACTACGCGATATCTCCAAGTAGCTTCAACTGAAAAAACTCCAGGGCCATACCACATTCCGAATGTTGCAGAGGAGGCCGAAATTGTGGTTTTTTTTTTAATGCATCTGTCGTCACTGCAGACCTTTGTGGCTACAAAAGTATTTCCAGATGTGTGGAAGAGATACAAGTCACTAAAAGACCCATTGGCGTATTAAGAGGCGCATCCATGTATTTGAAATGGCGGGCAGAGCCAGATTGATCAAAAGGTAAAGGAGGCCGTTTCTACGCTGTTGTCATTATATACGTGAGGGACACCTTTAATAGCATAAGTTCATAGCTCATCCTAATGAGGATTCCGGCATATCTCTGTAGACTGGAAAGCTACTTTTACAATAGCTATACAGACCAATGAGGGATGTGTTCCGCAAGGGTCGACGACGACGAACTAGTGACGATAAGCAAAAATTATCCATTACAAGATTCGGAACTCTTGCAGAAATCGACGGACAAAATCCAAAAGCGCCACCATCAAATGGTGCGGCAGAAATGCAACTATCAGTAAAACACGCTAAGAAAAAAAAAACAATTTATATTACACGATCGGAAATAACTAGCATTTTGAAGGTTAATTAGCACAACAAACACACTGAGATCTTTCTCTACGTGGTCTTGGCTCTCCAAAATTAGCACGGTTTTCGGTATCAGAGTCATCATTCGCTATTCAAAGCTTTCTTTTACTTGGGGGCCGTTCAGATACCAAATGGATAGAAAAATGCGATTTTAGACCCCCTCCTTCCTCTGCGTGGACAAGCGTGGACGTTTGGCAAACCCTAAACCCGTCCTCGGATGTCCACGTGGACAGGTTTGAATTTTTTTTCTAAATCTCATTAGACAGTTAGAAAACACTACTTTCTGCTTTTTCTGCAAAACCCTTAATCGCAATATCCTCAGCACTGTTCCGTGGAATTTGGAATCAATGATCAGGCTCAACCAGATATGCAATACAAATAAGTTGTCTGTTTAAATTGAAGATTATTATTTTTAATTCAGGAATCTGAATGCGCAAAAACGAGTCAGGTTCTTAATTAAATTGAGTCAGTGGCATAGCATTTCTCCAAAAATTGGCGAAAGTAGTTCAGAGTACATTTTGCAAATGTATTCCAAATTTGAACAAAAGCATATTAGAGTGCATTTGAACCCCCCGGAACGAGGGGTACAAGTGAAAAATTCAATTATCGAGAAATGTTGACCTTTTCTGTCAGTAGATGGTGTTAAGGTTTGTTAAAAGATTGTCCGTTGGCGTTTATATGAAATATTTTAAGAGCTAGGTATCTTGGAATATATTTTTTTGCGATAAGCCTCCCAACAGGAGTTAAATTGATGAAACTCGCGGAAGACATTATCCTCCTGATGTAAAACTCTCCTACCACAGAAGATTAGTTCCGCGCCTTAACAATTGAATTAGTTAAGAACTGTATACGTTTTTAGAGCTTGCGTCAAGCTCTGCCCAAAACCAAAATGGTGCTGATTACCAACTTGATATTAGCTATGTACATGTACTGTTGCCTTTAAACAGTGTGACATCGTGCCAATTAAGTTACTAGGTGTGATGATCGACAATCCACTTAGCTTCAAAAGCCATGCCAAGTATTGCTGCTTGCAGATCATGCAGCAAACGTAGGGTGTTATCGAGTTTGACCTAGTCAATCCAACGTCCAAGGTTAGTAGAGGTACATGCCAACATATTCGTCACATGAGAATTAAGTAGGACATTCTGACTCAAGAGAACCACCATCAACAACCCCACACGAGACAATCGCCAGATTTCAATATCCAAACAAATTACATCGTTGATAAAGCTTCCAGATGCTTGGGTTTTCTATTCTGCATGACAAAATACTTTAAGGGTATCTACTGTCTCAAGAGTCTACTTCATATTGGTTCGATCGACCCTTGAATACGCCTCGGCTGTTATTCAATCATACGGGAAATTTGTGCCGCAACACGGGCTTCCATTGTCGCCGATTGACTTTCATCAAGAACCTACTGCCCCACTATTAGAATTACTCCTACTCAGTGTGCGACCTCGAGGCTTGAAGAATCATGGTCATCAGCTCTTTGCTCCTCTGTTGTAAAAAAATAAGGCGGATATTCTAAAAAAAGTGAAGAACAAATTCACATGTGGTCAACGATGGGTTCGTACGGATTAGAACTTCACCGCCAGGTATTATTCGACTAGTGTCGTATTCTATTAATGAAGAAATGGAGATAAGACACTTCTCCGCATTGGATCCTGTATGGAAAAGAGTATTTTACGAGCGGAGAATAGCCTCGGAGTAGAGCTAAACACCCTGTGAGGCTTGTATAGATGTAGGAAGACGTGCATAATGGTTGTGAAGCATAACTAGAGTCGTTTAGAGGAGAAATCAGACCGCGGAGGGTCAATACAAGGAAAAGTCGGACCTTGAGTCGTTGTAGAGGAGGCCGCTTCAAGAATGGTCAAGAAAAGAGGTCTCTAAATGCGTATATGCTAGGTTGCTCTATCAAGAGTATTGCCGCCTTGAAATATAATTCACAAAAATAATTGAACTATTATCTACTAAACAAGCGTTACTTAAAAAAAATTACATGCCTTGCAAAAAAAAACAAAGAAGTAAACATTGAAATAAAGATGAAGGTTTAATTGACGTTAGTGAAGTCTGAAGTTATGGCCTGACTTTAGTATGTATTTAAATCCCAGCATGTGAAGAACGGTCCCTTCGAATATTTTTCTCATTGAATAAATCTAGCAATATTATTATAACTCATGATAGAATTACTGAAAACATGCTTTCTGTTTCAAAAAGGTATGTTCTTCGATAGCTATCGAGAACCCGAGAGACATTTCGAAGTGCCGCGACCTGATAGCTAACAAACGCTCAAGTCATAACTCAAAGCAAACACCAACTAACCAACTGCTCAAGGTCGCGTCGACTCAACGTGTGAATTTTAAAATCATTACTTTCAAATCCTCTCCTCAAACCTCTGCCTTGCGATATAGGTATCTGTGCATATCCATCAGCCATGAGATGTTTTGCAAACTAATTTGTAAACCAGCTCATCAGTGCCACAGATATTTGATGATGATCAACAACGGCGGCGGCGCTTCGTTCAGTTCTCATGAACAAGTTGCACCGCCACGGCTTGGCAAGAAGCAACAAAAACAGCAGAAACACCTCGACTTTAGTCATTCATTGAAATCTCAAACGAGAGACGCATTTTAAGCGCAAAAAAACGGCCTGACTCTTAGCTTAGCGTACGTAGCTCGGTACATTGTGTCCAACAGAAGGTAAAATCGAAAAGTATTGGTTTCGGTCAGACTACTAATGCGGGAATAAACCAGTCGTCGTCAAGCGGTCTAGGTGTGTTCTGTTCAATTAAATCAAAATAGACAAGAAACATATCGAGACCAATACTTACAGCCGGTATCTTTGAGCCGCTGGATCGTGCTGGCCACGATCCGGACGCACCCGAGAAAGCCGGAGCCCTGCCGTTTCTGGACCTTGCGCTGGTTCCAGATCGAGATCGTGATGCTGTCGGTCTTGCCCAGGTACAGGTCGTAGTGGGTGTTCCACTTCGGTTCCAGCGAGGCCTTGCAGATCTCCGTCTTGTACTCCTGGGCAGTGCCATCGACCCGGATTTTGGCGAACGGATCCGGGAGACCTGTGGGATGCAGAGAAAGGAAATATTGGTTAATGATTTTTTAATACATTTTTTTCAGGTATGACATTTCATGTGGTAATACCTAATACGTATTTTTTTCCAAAAGAATATATAAATGAGAATTTGGCTTTTAGTAATGATTTTTGAAATTCTGGATTTCATGGAAAAAAAGGAATTGTTAAAGAAAATATTTTACTTCTCAATTACAATCAAATTGATTAAAAGTGATAAGTTACATATTTAAGAACCGATCGGGCGGAATTTGAACCAATCAAAAAACAAATTTTGTAATTTTTAAACCGATTCAAATACCAAGGAACCAAAAGTTTGCATATCGCTCAAGTGACGAACTCATAAGTTGACATAGAGCTCTAAAAAAGTTTGGTGGAACTTCTTTCCTGTTCAAAATGCTATTTCAAGGTCCATGGAACTTCATTCTTAATCAAGTTCGGCCAATACTCGAAACAAGCTATAAAATCCTTTTTTTTTTTTGTTTCTGTTTCTATTCGTTCTGTTCTTCGTTGGAACTTTAAAGTTGATATGAACAAAATCTACTTTTTACGTATTTTTTATTTTTTCAACACCAAGTAGCTTTCAAAGGGCTGCAAGTCTTTTTGTACAACTCAATAGTTCGTAAAAAATCTCTGTTGTATTCTTTTGTAAACTTGAAAGTTTTAAATGAGTTCAAACAGGGGCGTTCAATAGCAACTTCGCCATATTTGAACTTTGTAGAAGATTTAAAAACTTCATTCTACGAACTTCAACCCGTTTTTTTCATAAACAAACACATTGAATTTTGTCATTAAAATCTTTAAAAAAAAATTAAAAAAAATTCTCGAATATGCTCGCATTACAGTACCATAACAAATAAATAGATTCTCCCGACCTTACCAATGACCATATTTTGAAAATTTCATATCCTACGATTTATTCTAACAACCTTGAACACATTCCATCAAACGATTTTCGTTTATGCTGAAAATTGTGGTCACAATTCAAAAATATATTCCAAACAGAAAAAGCTGAATTTCTCGCTTGTTCTTTTTTCCAGGCAAGTAGGGGCAAGTAAAATAATTTCAAAGTTGTTTTTAGGATTTCAAAACATATTGGAATAAAGGAATAAAAAAAAGGGTGACTGAAAATATCAATTTGTCATGGGTTGTCGCATCTTAAGTTGAAAAAAATGAGAAAAACAGCATAAATCAACAAAACGTAGAACATAGATCGGCAACCTTCAGCTCGCGATCGGTATGCGGCTCGTTAGCTGTATGTTTTTGAATAAAATATTTAAAAAATCGTACTTAACCGATAATTGAGACTTGTGACCTGGCACACGGATTTTCGTAGGTCAAGAAGAAAACTTTAAAATAACTTCCGGTGTAGGAACAAGCTGAAAGGACCAAATGTCAAAAATGGATATTGTTCAGCCTAATTTTACATTTTTTGCTTTTTAGATATCAAGAGTGAATTTATCATTTACCGTAAATGTAAAGAATAACTGTCAAACTACAAAACTCAAATCAAATTATTAATTTAGAAAACGCGTGTATATTTTTGAATCAATCGAACTGTTTTTAGATAGCCTCTGTTTTGTTATTAAACGACGTAACTCTCATCTAATTTTATATTTTAAGCACTCGCAGCCACTTTTTTGCCTTATATGAAAAATTTCCAGTTGAAATTTCCGAAATCGTATTTGAATTACTCAACCATTTCGATAAATCTTTAAAACTTTGACGAATAACAACAAAAAAAATGTGAAAAACCACTTCAATCCTATCCTTTATTTTAATTGAAAAAAATAATTTTAATGTATCTGAATTCAGATACCTCATAAGTATTCCAGATTGCAAGGTTTTTACCGAGCTATCCCGGATTTTCGAAGAAGAAATTAGGAAATGACTGGTCCGGTCCGATTGCCCAGATATCGAGGAAAATGACTCGATTTTCTCCCGGATTATTCATTATTTTTACGAAATTCCAAATTTTCAACTTGTAGCGAAATAAATTTGTAGGCATTTTCAGGAATTGTGAGATCAGATTAGTACGCCGATGATGTGCCTTGGTAAAAATCATTTTTCGTGTGTTTATTTTTCAGCTTTTCTCTTGCCTTTTTATGGAAAATACCTAAATTTAGGCTTGATTTGCCTGAATATTACCCGGTTTTGAGTCAAAAATTTAGATACCTTATGCCTGTATCTACCCGACCTGGAAACTTTCAAAAAAAAAAATCTAGAAAGCTTGTTCAATAAATAACGGATTAGAAAGGGAAAGATACATGAAATACATGAAAGATACATCCAATACTAAGAATTGATAATAAAAATTAAAGTTTGATAAGTCTGAACATCTGTTTGAAAACTTAATCACAGGCTAAATAATTGTAATCAAGAAGTTAACCTTTGAGTAATTTCAAGTGTGATGCCTACATCCAATCTTAAGATCTAGTCGCAACTTTTTTTTTCATTTAGAATATTTGAAGTCTGAACAACAGATTCTATATTTGAAATCCAAATTTCAAAGTTGTTTTGATAACTTTTGCAGCATTTTCCGTGAATTTTTAAGATGTTTCATATGACGTAATGAAAACTCACGCGATAGGTGAACCAAAGAGCACACAAATTTTGAATAAAGAGTTAATCACTGCTGATTTATTTTTATGAATTTCGGCTTCCAAACTATGACTTTTGAATGAAGGCTACAAAATCACATTATTACAGATTTTTACTGGTCAAATCTTATATTTTTACGGTAATCAAAGCTTTAGCAAGCATTGATGATTATCTACTGTATTGAATTTCATTCTTCATTCAATTGGACGCACAATTCTGAAGAAGTACATGTGACATAAAATTAGATTTTTTAATTTTCCAGATGCACAAAAATCTTAAGACACGTTCGCTTGATGTAATGAATTTTGAAAGTTTTAAATTTTAAATGACATATGTAACTAGTTGTCAAGGGTATAATTTTTGAAAATTTAATTTTTTGGCTACATAAGTTTCAGTTGAATTTAACCTCATACTTGTGGATTTTGGAAAGGATTAGCTAGTTCTAGGGAAATGACATAAAAAGCCCGATGATTTTTAGACATTTTTTTCCTTTCTTTGTTAGTTTAAAAGCTTTTCTTTGCCGAAGAAATTATAAATATTCTGCTTATGTAAATATGTTCAAATTTTCACTTTAAACTTCCAAAGCTGTTCGGGTCAATATGACCCGAAGCGCACATTTCAAACTTCTTTATCATCATTCGAATATACTGAAGAACTGCGAATTTTGACAGACCAAGTATGTTCTATGAAAATAATGATCAAATTAACTACAAAAAGCTAAAATTTGAGTTTTGAAAATCGGTTTATTGGGAAATGAAATACAGCCAAACGAAGCCAAAATTGGATGTCGTTTTTTTAAAGTAAGATTTTTTTTCTACCGGAAGATCTAAGATAGCGGTCAAAACTTTCATTGGACTCCACTATGTCTATACATTGTCGGTGGACTCTTGCAATTTCAAACATCAATAAAACACTTCAATACAGAAAAGCTGTAAAAAGTTATGAGTATTTTAAAAATAAAATTGATTTTTCGGATTTTTAACTTTCTGAAACAGTTTCTGATAACCTGGTAATACATATCGACTTTGTTTTAGAATGTTGAGTAATTAGAATAAATTGCCTACACAATGAATATACCTAATATTATCAAAATCGGTTAACATTTACAGCCAGGAGAACAAAATCAAACTACAACTCAAATTTCTCCGAAACTGATATTTTGCGAACGGCTTTGGAAGGTTAACATCATGCAAAGTATTCAGAGTTGACGATCCAGGAGAGAACCTTTGTACTCAATGGTTATCGGACACAATGTTAAACGAAATATCCAAGAGCTAGAAAAAAAAAACTGGTTTTAAAATTATTTTCATAAAACTTATGTTCATTATATTAATTTTAATTCAAAACAAAAACAATAAAGCTACAATAAGAAGTTTTTGGCTCTTTAGACTCAAAAGGTTGCAGTCCGCTATGGTAGAGAGGTTTGAAATAAAATCTTCTCAAATTCTGTATTTTTAATCGCTAATACTGGATCACCTGGTTAAGCTCTAATTTCATAAATATCATCTTAAAACATTTGTCTAAGTAGCTGGTAACACCATTAACTGTCAAACGGCTCAGAACTGCGTAAAATTGGGTCCAAATCTCATCAGTTTTAGAGCAATCCTTATACCGGTTCTAAAAAAGTTGAGTTGAAACTGGTATAATGGACCACGGATGCTGTTGCTTTGGTCGGAATACAGGTGCTCTTAATATTTAAGTACAGATAAATCGATATTCGTGTGCAGTAAACATTGTAAACACACTGCAATTGAAATTCAGAAGGCAACCAAGCAGTACCCAGCCAACAATTTGGTAGGTATATCAAAAGATATACGTATATCTATGTTGACAATAATCATCGTATATTCGGTTAGAAAAAAGCATATACCTACCAAAAGTGGAGGCGATATACGTACATGTTTTCGTTATTTTATGATTTACGACTTCGACAACATCATTTATGATGTAACTACGATGTCCGAAATACATTGGTACTTTATCTCGCACTGGCGGCATGTTGTACGTTACATTAAAGGAATCGATTCATTCACATTTACGATGATGGGACGATTGACAGTTTCAATCACACTTTATGCGATGCGTGTTTTACTCTTGTACGACTTGAAGCGATCTGATGATAAATTGACGATTTAAGTCACCCTTTATGCGAAGTGTTTTACAGTCTTTTACGATGTTCACAGATTTGAACATCGATTGACTACTTAAGCAACATTCTATAGGAGGTGTTCTGTACTTTAGTACGATGTGAAATAATTTGATATTCGATTGATTGTTTAAGAGGCACTTTATGCGAGGTGTGATGTAGTCTTGTACGATGTGGAGCCTAAAACGATTTCGCGAACCTCTGTATGTAGCGTGTTATGTGTAGTATTGTGATTCAAATACGATTCCCACCAAAATTTCAAATTACTGCAGTTTTTCGATTCTTAGATGAAAAATAATAAATACAAATGAATCTAATTATTTATTCATTTTTATTTCATTGAATATTTGCTAACATTCACCTTAAAGACAGTGTATGGCAGCGGTGTAATCGAAGCTGAAAACTCCACAAAACAATCGTAGAAAATAAATCGCCGAAGCCCTGCACACACAACAATTTATTTCTTGACGATTTGTCCGACCTTGGCATTGTTCCTTGTGCTGCTCCGGTGTCGGTGCTTGGGTCCCGACTTCTAGGCCTAGTTCAGGGTGTCGTTGATCAGCTCAAAGCAAGTCGTTTTGCAACCACCGAAGTTAAGCCGGAAGGACGTTATTGCTGTCAACATCCTAGGGTGAGAGAGAAAAGGGATTAAATTAAATTGCAATTTCAATCAATGACTAAACCGCAAAATGCTTACCGTTAGATCCTGAAGTTGAAAACTATTCGGACATTCTTCGAACAGTTTCGTTTTTCTGTTGAGCCAGCAGTGTGGAACCCGTTCGCCGGGATTTTCTTGTTAAACTAAACCATTTCGGGGTGAAGCAATGTCAAGTAATCGCAGAATAGTAATGATTGCCGGATCTTATTTTGCAGACTGCAAGGTAACGTGCTTTTCGTTGCTTTATTATATTGTCGATTCCCTTTGCACTCGATTCACTCGGAGTTCGACCACTCATCGCAGTTGATTCTAGCACATCTTTATCTAAAATAGATATTCAAAAATGGTGTGAACTATGAAGGTATTTTAAATATTTTACTTACATTTATGAAATCTGAAGACTATCCATATATTTCGTCATTTGGTGTAAGGTGGTTAAACACATCAATCTAGGTTTACTTCTTGGCAGCTTGATCGACTTTGACCTTGGTACCGCGAACCATCATCAAGCGGTTCTTGCGCTGCTTCCTAATCTGCTTGCGGCACATCTGCTTGCGGTATTGCAGCCGGTAGGCCATGAACCGACGGATTTGAATCGTAGCGGTATTCGCGAACGCACTCGATGCACTTTGGTCGATAGTTTCCACAGCGACGAAATCGAGGTCTGTTTTATGTAAATAAAAGGAATGCATTCCATGGAAGAAAGGGAAGAACGAAGAAAAGATAAAAAAAATTATTCAATTATGACAGCGCACCACATTCGCTATCATAGCTCTGTTCAATAGCAACAAATAATTTGTTTAAATATTTAATTATAAATAAAAATATTTAAATTCAAATCGTAGAGAATTGCTAAGGAATTCAAAATTTCATATTTTCAAAAACTAAAACAACTACTAATCTTACCAAAGAAGTGTTGTACGTGTGGCTGCTCTATATAGACCGCTGCTCTTCGGGACACTTTCAGAAATGATTATTCGACTGCTTTGGATGACACTTTCTGCCGAAATGTCGTCGTATCTTTAATACCGGGGTCAAGGAGAACAGAAAGGTTACGTTATTTAAAAAAAATGTCATTGAAGTTTCAGCCCAACTTTGTTTTTTTTTCTAAACTTACCATTTTCGATAAATTTAATCCGTTCAATCCACACAAAATTCCTATCCAGCAGCAAAATTGCAGGCACGATCACAAGAACGCAACTTTCCAAACACACTTATTTCGTTTCATATCCGCAAAATACAATGTAGTTTTGTTTGTGATGTAGACGAATACTAAGTATTCGTTTATACGAACCTGATTCCATGGCATTAAATTCAAAGTGACCTGATGAACGACGTTTATGTGTTATCTTCCTGTACTAAATTACGATTTTGAATTGCCCTTCTATGCGATGATAGCTGACGTTATTTAAAGTGACATAAAGAAGACGCCTATGTGAGATGTTTTACGAATCTATCTGTAGTCAATTATGATTGCGTAACAGGAGTGATTTATGTACCTATAAAAAGCGGCTTAAAAAATCTTATGCGATTGTATAAGACTTCATTTCGCATCGAGCGTTCTAAATACGACTTCATCTAACACATCGTATTTAAATCGTATTTTATTTGATTTAAACATCTACTACGATGAAAATACGATATGGTCGAATGTTAAGCTTACACATTTACGATTCCGATATGAGTTGCATCTATATACGAGTTTGACGATGATTTCTATTACGATTTCATGTTGGCTGGGTACTTTTCCAATATTTTTGTAAACCGAAATTAAAGTAAAGGAAAAACAGTATTACATAATTATGATCCCAGAATTTCAACATTTTGCCATGGCACAACTGGCTGTACAATATCTACAATATCAAAACTTCAACGGTTCATGGACATGGAATTTTAAAGAACCTCAAATAGATGAAAGAATCAAACAATAAAGTCTGAAAGTTAAGACATACTGGAACAAAGTTGTTCCGAATTTCAAAGCGTTTGTAAATAATAAATATTTACCAACCATGATTATAATATCATTCATACCGATGGATCTAAGACTAACGATTGGAACATAAGTAGCTATAGTTGATGGAGAAAATGTAATGAAATTTTCACTTCCGGATAGTTGCAGCAAATTCTCGGCTGAAGCGTACGCACACCCACAAATCAGATTCGAATCGAATAATGAATTTCCTTGGAGATGGAATTATCGGTATAAGATCCTATGCCGGACTGGCATTAACAAGCTTTCAATTGGCATTATCCTCCCAGCGCAAACGAATTTGCTTATATCTGAAATCCTTCGGCTGTGGCAGAAAGAATATGACAGTAAATTATGCCAGTAGTGCTTTCCCAAACATATCATCATTGATACAGTACAGTTTTCAGCGTATTTTCGGCACAGATTTGCTGCAGAGGGCGTCCTAAACACCCATAGTCTAAGGAAATCGAAGATTTGATCCAGATCCGAAATGTTGTATTCGCATGGATACCAGGACATGCAGGAATACTTGGCAATACTTGGCAGACTTCCATGCGCATGAGGCTAGTATTATTCGCCCTCTAGATATCCCATTACCATCTTAGGACACAGTCTTCGAAGTAAGACGACAAATTTCGAACAAATGGACAACAACCAGGTGGAAATCGAGATGTTATCTATTTACGTATCAACAAACCTTTTCCAACCAAATATGTCGATCGTAATTTTGTTCAAACGGGTTCTAACCAGGTTGCACATTGGGCACACTTGATTCACGCATTCATATTTATTCGAACGCAACAGCCCACCAACATGTTCATCTTGTGGCGTCAAAAGAACAGTTCAACATATCCTCATCAAGTTATAAAAGTTACGAAGAAGCCCGAAAAAATTACAACATAACAGGGACGATTTATGAAGTTTGGACAATGATGCAGACAAGTAAAACAATCTCATAAATTTTCTAAAATATTTTAATTTAATTTTACTTAGTTGTAGCGGTATTTTTTAGTATTATAGCACATTATAGTATTAATGAATTTTATAAAGACACGAATATCTCAGGAGTGGTAAAATGTCTATAACACACCATAATAATAATAACATTGTTATGATTTTAGTAAAACTCAAAACTCATCAACAGGAAATTCTAGTCATTTCTTTTAATCATAAATTTGAAAAAGACAATATAAAACCACCCCAATGTAATGCTGTGATGGCCAGAAGCGCACCGGTTAATTCGAATCGCTGCTAATCTACAGCAGCAGCAGCGGATGCATTAAAATTCAGTCTTCGCAGCCATTTCATTTTAGAAAACACACATCACTGCACGCATCATAATAGGTAGTGCACTAAGTATTGTAGGTGAAACCCCCTCCCACATATCTAGCTACTTTTTGCACTTGTCCACTATCTCTCTAAAAACCAACCCACTAAATGGCAAAAATAATGCCATGCGGTGTATGTGTGTTTGTAGGCGTACGTATGCGCCACCGCCCGGTGGATGGCGGCACCATTTCAAAAAATTATAAATCTGTGCGGTAGGTCTCCTTCTGGGTCCCCAGCTGCCTAGACTTCCTAGCCGTCAACCAACCACCTCCTAGTCCAAATCAGGGGGCCGGCTATTGCATTTCATAGTGGGAGGAAATTGACCGAAACGCGAAACACAATGCCGCCGCAGCTACTCTTCTTCATCGTCGTCATCGTCGTCGGATTAAGTTTACTACTATTTATAGTGAAGCGCGAGGATTTTGCTGCATTTGCGAAAATCTGTTACCACGCGTCGTCTTCTCCATTCGCTCGCTGATGATATAGGTACATTTCGTGAATGGTCTCAATTCAGGCGCGGGTCCATAATGGCTTTTACGAGGTGACACAAACGTACGTAGCAGCACCACTTCACTATAACATGGTATCGACATCAGTTGGAAGCCGCGGTTTGTCTCGAACGACGCTTTTCCAAAATCGCGCGCTGCAGCTACACACGGATGACGACACCAGGTTTCTGGTGTTCGAAACGTCTTTTCTCGTTTGGCCAACTTTTGCGCATCGGTGAGTAATTTGGTGAATTAGCTGTTACACATCTACCTACAGCAGTAGCATCAGCAGCAGCAACAGCACAACACACCTGGTAATGTTTTGTTGGGGTCTGTTTCTTCTACCAAAGTCCTAGCGTTGCTGTTGCTACAAATGTTGGTGATGATGAAATAATTGAATAATTCATAATACGCGAATTATGCAACCGATCGCGATTCACAGACATACTCTGCTCTAGAGAGCACACATATGGTATGGTAGAAAGCATTCTTTGTTGGGGACACAACAACGTAACAGAAAATGCATTGTGCATATTGGGCTATATTACATATGTTGATTAACCATCTTGATTCGTCAGATGTTGATTTAGTTTAGAAATGTAAACATTAGTACCTAATGTAGTGTCTGTCAAAACTGATTCGAATGGTAGCTTCTCATTTAGAGACAGAGTAACCCCTATAGCACAATGTATTCTGCAAAAGTCTCATAAATCACTGTCATTAGTTCTAATAAGGGTTTTTACCTCACACAAAAGATTTTCCGTTGTCATTAATTTGTGTTGCGAAATCAAATAACATTTGTTTTAATTAAAACCTAAGTCACAGAACGTTAAGTGAGTTTCCTGGCTCTTCTGGAGAGTGTTAAGGAACAAACTTTTTTTCCTTATGAACTTAACAATCGAACTTTTTTTTTCATTACGAACTTCTCACACGCAGAATTGATAAATTTGCTATAATGACTCAATATCTGAACGCACACATCGCTTCTATTGATCGGGTACAAAAAAGTTCTTAAGAAGTACCAAAGATCTCTAAGTATCAAGATAGTCGGGCTGTTGTTCTCTCAAACAAATCGATGGAGACGCCAACACAAAGATTATGGTGCTGCCGCTCTACGAGATGAGATCTAAGATTTGCAGCTTTCTTCTCAAACATTACAGCTTTAAGCTTTAAGTAAAAGCACATCATCGCACATTCACTCACACCATGATTGATTTTATATTGTTTACGGTAATGTAAATTGCACTACTGTGCGAGTGTGCGTGAGAGGTGTTTAAACTAGAGATTGAACACCAACCCGTAACCCTCAGTTGGCGCTAGCGTGATGTCGCCAAAAATTCAGGGAAGCCGATAGGATCTGGAAGTACGAAGGAATGTCGGCTTCCCGGATAAAAAATCTGTGAAGCAACAGGGAGAGGTCCTTGGCAAGTTCGAATTCATTTTTGTCGAACAAATTTACAACAAAGTTGAGTAATTCGGCAAGGAACTTTTTGATACGGAAAAAACCTTGGATAGGTAACGAACAATCATGGAATTCGAAATACACAAACAGTGCCTGAAACAAGATATTCTCCCATAAATTTCATAAATTCCATAAAGGACTTCTTCAGCTTTAGTCAGTTTTGACAAACTACCACTACAACAGGGAGGTGCTACAATGGCATTGAAACGATCCACAGTGGTAGAATTTGTACTCAATAATATATATCTTACGTGAAATTTACTTAGAAATTCTAATTCGCGTCAGAGTTAACTGAAGCCAGTTTTAAATTTGACTTAAATTACTCAGAAACAAGCTATTTTCTTTATAGGTCCTAGTAACATGAAATTTAAGTCATTGCAATTTCATGAAATGAACTGAAACGTTTTAAAATAATTAGATTTTGAGAAGCGATCAGCTTTGCCCTCCTTTACTACTTTGAACAATAATAACATTGAAATGAAGCTAAATAATGCACTCAGCAACGCTCAAATTTCATACCGATCGACTACTGTATGCAAAAGATATGAAATTTTGTATAAGAAATTAACTTTTCAAAAAGTTAATTGATTAAAAAAGCATCCTTCATAAAAGTGGGATCATTCGTAATAATTGTAACCTCTGCAAGTGCTTTTTATCAATCGTCATTAAACATTCGCATAATACTTGAATGTTTTCCAAAACCATTTTTGGTGATTATTTTTGCAGAAATACAGCTAGTTCAAATCATGATTGTTTTTTGTTTTTTGTTCTGGATAATGAAGGCCAAACAACACTTCACTCTCCTGCAAACATTTTGTGGAAAAAGGAATATTTTTTTCTCTAATGCCGATTTACATACTCACAAAGCGCTCGGTACATCATTCGACAATATGCTTGCTGATTGTTTCCATCCTGCTTTTTCTTGTGATAGGACATGGGAGATGTTTTATTTGATTTCTTTCAGATTTCAATCCGGCTGAACTGGGAGGTCAATGTCAGCGATGAAAAAACTTGTTAGTACCGTTCCGGCATAGAATCTTATGCCGCTAAGTCCACTTTTAAGGAAGGTCATTATTGGAGTACAGTATGATTTGTGGTTGAACACTTTACATTAGACTGAGTCGATTTGGGGTCATTTTTGAATTTCTTAAACCCTGGGGTCTAAAAAGCTTCGTTTTGGTTCAAAACTCATCCATGATTTTTTGTAGAATTTTTATGTAACGTTTACATGAGTAAATTTGAACTTTGAGGTTTGTATGGGAAAATTGAATAATTTGTACTGAAAAATACGTCGCTAGGCACCCTGCAGTGATGTCAATTGAATTTATCGTTTATCAATGCGAAAAGATATATACCAATTCAACACCTCATAACTTTTTTGTCTAATTAAATACGAAGTTACGGTCTTGGACAAAGTTGTTCAGCAGAAAATCTTTTTAAGGAATTTTATAAATTGGCACAAAAACCATCAGCGAGCTCGGTTCCACAGAAGAAACAAAAAATATGTTGATTTTTCAGTACAAAATATTCAATTTTCCCATACAAACCTAAAAGTTAAAATTTACTTATGTAAACGTTACTTAAAATTTTTACAAAAATCATGAATGAGTTTTGGACCACGACGAAGCTTTTACGACCCCAGGGTTTGAGGAATTCAAAAATGACCTCAAATCGACTCAGTCTACTGTACATACATAAATTTCACTTCTTTCTAAAGCGATGAAAACTAAACCAATTGGGCGCTATCCGACACCTTAATCGTACAAAGGGTTTCAAACATTATTTTCCAAAATTCAAGAAATCTAGAATATTAAAATCGGGATAAATCAGGCTTGAATAAGAAAAACTAAACTGATGCTTTTTTTGTGTATCGCTTTACTTCTTTGAGTACACAAGGCCTCAGAACTTATCCATAGAATATGAACGCTCATGTTTGATCATATTCAAATAGGTCGAAATTCCTTTTTTTTACAGGCTTGCCAGATGGTTTTCTTTAAAAGCGGGACCCATCCGAAAAAAGCGGGACATTTGGAAAAGTGTTAGAATAAATCATGAAATGTTTGTATGTATGTTTTTTTTTTTGTATTTTCTATGGATATAAAAGTGCGGTGCTTTCTACTTGAATATAAAATATTATAAATCAGCAACTGAAGCTCAGTTCAGTTGATAGAACATCTACTTTGCGAGTCAACGTTCATAATTTTAAACCCAGGAGTAAACATCGAACAATATTTAAGCTTTTTAACGCTTCAAAGCTTCAGGTTAACACAAAGATGTCAAAACAACATAGATTGAAACAGAACAAAAGGAAATCAGTTATGAAAACAAATCCACAGCTTGCTTTCTCAACAAATATTAAATCTTTTTTTTTTTTTTTGAAAAAATAGTTTATTATGCTTTGTAGGTATCCACTTTTTTATTGAATGTTTTTACCTTGAATTTTAAGGTTTGTGAAAAAAGTTTACTTTTGCATTAGATATATTTATTAGCATGAATGATTGTTTTTAAAATCACATAAGTTTCGTTTTAAGATTTAGAACATACCAAAATTATAGAAATTTCTAAACCAATTCAATAAACCATACTTCAAAATATTGATACGAATGCCAAAACGTTGGTAAAGTGTCACAAATAAACAAAAATAAAATACTTCAAAATCCATTATAGAGCGAAGTGGAGTCAGTGAGTCGTGTTTTAACAACATTACTCAAAATGAGATCATGTTGGTAATAATTACTAATTATCTGACTAGCTACAAATTTCGGCATGCTGGAAAAACAGTTTGTTTTAATTGCCATTTAGGAGCTTCTCGACAAACACCTTCTTAAGGATAGGTTGGGTTCTAAAAGGTTAATTGACGATTATATTTATGACATATTTTTCAACTTTTTTTGAATAAATGCTTTAAAACTGATTTGATTATTTTCACCAGCTTGAAGTTTGACAAAGAAAAAAAATTAAATAACATTTTGATTTACTTACAGCTTTAAAAGTTATATTTAAGTCAATTTAGTTTGATTGATTGATATATTTTTTGTTGAAAATATTTTCTGAAAATGTGTGTAAATTTTAGTTTTAAGATTTTTATAAGAAAGTACATAAGTACATATGTATCGACTTTGAAACAAAAATTGGTTTCGAATTGCTTAAAACATACCAATTGAACACGGACGTGGAATTTGATATCAAACCTTTCCAATGAAGTTAACAAACAACTAGTTTTGTTAAACATCGTTGCAAGCCTTGGTCAATCTTTCAAAACTTTATTTTAATGCTTGTTTCAACCATTCTCGCACTCTTTTCAACAAAAATATTTGAAAAAATAAAAAATTTCGACTATATTTTTTAGTTTCTATACAGCGCTGCTTTTATTCCGAACACCAGTAATTTTTTTTTCTAATACTGTTTAAAAATGCATCACTATTGAAAAACAGTTCCATTTTTTTTTAACTACACACACCCATATTGATTTTTTTTTGCTGAAGAATACAATTCACATGAGTTAAAAGCATTTTGCGTAGAATTTAGTGGCGCTGCTATATTTTCGCACACCAATGTACATCATTCTGTTCATTGAAACATATAATTTCTCGTAAAATTACAAAATCAGGCTAAAATATTTAAAAAATCAGGAAAACAACGGAGGCTTATCAGTCTATCAGGATGAGCCTTAAAAAAATATCAGACACATAAGCAACCCTATACGAGCTTATCGAAAGAAAGATTTAATTTATTTATCGAAAGAATGGAAGAGAGCGTGAGATTTTGCCTTTAAAGTCTTCAAATCGTTGCCACGAACATGTTTGCCGATTTTTTCCAAAGTGTTTTCAGTTCATCCGACATTGTAGCAAACAACAACTACCTAGCCTCCATACAATACCACGACGCGAATTTATCTATGCCTTGCCTCACGGAGCAGGAAGTATACGAGCAATTGTCCGCAGCCAATCCATCTAAAGGTCCCGGTCCAGACAACATACCTCCGACGGTTTTGAAACATTGTGCTGCATCACTAGCTGCCCCCATTTACTGTCTATTCAATCGTTCACTGAGAGAAAGGGTATTTCCAAGCGTCTGACGAATTGCGGCGATCACTCCTATCTACAAATCGGGAAATACACACTGCGTCGAAAACAACCGGCCGATTTCGCTTCTGTGTTCGATCTCCAAAATTTTTGAAGTTCTCATACATGGACGACTGTACGCTGCTGCCAAACCATTGATCTCCGATTCTCAGCACGGTTTCGTTAAAAAAAGGTCAACTGTCACCAATTTGATGTGTTACGTGAGCTCGTTGAGTAACAATCTGGAGAAAGGTTGTCAAGTTGATTCTATTTACATCGATCTCGCGAAAGCGGTCGACCGTGTTCCGCACAAGATACTAATAGCAAAGATGGATCAACTTGGCTTTCCAACCTGGTTGCTCGAGTGGATTTCGTCGTACCTATCACATCGCCACGCTTACACGAAGCTAAAAAATACATACTCGAAGACATTTGCAACCCCGTCAGGAGTTCCTCAGGGAAGTCACCTGGGACCGCAGCTTTTCATCATTTCCGTAAATTACTTGTGTGCCACGCTTCAATCCGATACGCTCCTGTACGCCGACGATCTAAAGCTTTTCAGAAAGGTCGTCAGTGAAGTTGATTGCCTTGCCTTGCAAGCCGACATAGCTAGACTTGATAACTGGTGTCATCTTAACGGAATGCTGGCTAACGCTAAAAAATGTAAGGTTGTCAATTTTTCCCGTGCACGTCGTGTTATCAATTTTGAATACCAACTTTGCGGAAAAAGCCTAGATAATGTGTCGTCTATTCTGGACTTAGGTGTGAAAATTGATAACAGGCTTACATTTGCCGAGCACATCGCTCTTACCGCAGCTAAAGGATTTGCAATTCTCGGATTTCTGCGTCGAAACACATGTGATTTTGATGACATTTACGCTTTGAAAGCCGTCTATTGCTCTTCACTCAGGCAAATTCTTATTATAATTTTTATAAGATGCATCTTATGAACCGCTTTTTAGAGTGTAAAATAATTTTTCATAAGAGTCTTATGAAATTCTTTCAATTTTCATACGATGTTCATATGAAAAAATAGAAGAAACGGCATTGTGTAAAAGTAATGAACACATTCGTTCATTTCAATAGTTTTTTCATCATTTAACAGAACGAAGCAATCGCCAGTTCATAGTTACTAGTTTTACTTCAAAGATAAATGATATCGTCAATTCCGGAATGGTAAGTCCGATTTGTTGTTTCTGATGAGAGCAACATATTAATAATTTGAAATACATTTTTGTTTACTTTTCAGCTATCTGATCTAACAAGGTCGAAGATTGGGATGCGGCAAAAAAAACTTTGATGGAAGCGTCTGTTGATGCACTGCTGATGATGACCATAAATGATTTGATTTCAAACAAATTTGGCAAACAATAAAGAGAATGTTTTCAGCATGAAATATCTAAAATCTTATTAGAAAGTGATTTACTGTTTCCATAAGAACCTCTTATGAAAAGCAACAACCTCTCATTGCAATAGGCGTTCATCTTCAGAATTCATTCGCGTCATAAGACAATCTTATGAATTTCAATGATTTTTCTTATGGCGCCACTTCATAACCCAAGTAACAATTTTAGCTTTATTATGGTCAGCAAAATGTCGTTTGGACCATAGCATTAATCTTCATAAAAAGCTAAAGTACATTCTATAACATCACCTGGACTCTAATAAAGCCAAAATTAGGCTATTTGGCCCTATCCTAGGAACGTCATCATGACCAATCATTGTTAGTCATCAATATTGGTCACCAAAGCTTTTAAAAAGCTATTATAAAACATGTTAGAAATTTCAGTTTTTTTCGGTTCTGTCAGTTCTCGGAGTTTTTTTTTTTGTTTTTTCCAGCAACCGTAATGGTTGATGAATGATGATTGCATTATTCGGATATGAATCTGGTAAAATTAATAGCTAAAAAACCAATGTTTTACCCATATAATGAGCGTCTTTTCTACTGCCAGTCAAGATTTTAGGTAAAATGTATATGAAATAGTATCTTAAAATAAATGCGCCTCGTCAAATCTGATGGTCAATCATGATGGGATTGATGGAAAAAAGGCCTGACAAAATATTTTCCAATGCTGGCATTGTGAATCCATCAACATGGCGTCATTTTGTACCCTTCGATTTTGCAACCAACATGGCGTGAGTCAATTCATAGTTTTATTATGGTTTAATGATGACCCCAAAAAAAGCTACGATTTGACGTTTCTCTCGCAAGCAAACCAATTACACGCTAAGGTTGAGTTCCTCATTTCTGAGTTGTTAATCATTAGTACAGTAAATGAGGACAGACTTTTTGAATGAAAAGGGATTGGTTTTCAATGACCCGTGGAATAAATCATGAGTTGAAGTCAAATTTCGTTGTCTGACGCCATCTTGAAATCCAAGATGGCGGCTTCCGCTGAACTTTAAAATGGTGTAAATGACTTGAAATCGCATGAAACCCCAACAAAATGGGTATCGGGTGAAAGTGATAAACGAGTAGAAGTCGAATTTCGCTATCCGACGCCATCTTGAAATCCAAGATGGCGGCATCCGCTCAACTTTTAATGCTTAATGCTGACAAAAAGTCGCATTAAACCACCACTATACGAGTATTGAATGAAAAGGCTAAGCTAGAAGATGTCGATTTTTTTCTTTCCGACGCCATCTTGGAATCCAAGATGGCAGCTTCCACTGAATTTAAAATGCTGTTAATCAATGAAAATCGCTTGAACACAACTTTTTTTCACGTAATACTACATTAAAACTACTATTTTAAAACAATTTAGATCATTTTAAATCACTTTTATTATTTTTTCATTATGTTTCTAATGCATTTAGAACTTTTCTTGTTTTGTTTATAGTTTTTGATTTTTTTTTTGCCATTTATGTAATTCTTTTATTCCTATCATGCTATTATGTCTAAATTGTATTGGTCTTATTCTAACGAAAACTATAAGGTTATGTTGTTTCTGTTAACCGTCTGATTTTGGCACATGTGCCAAATTCGATGTTTCCAAAATCGAATGTTGCCAAAAACGAACGGGGTCTGTATTGTGGTAGTTTTTGTGGGATTTTCAGTCACTTACAGATTTTTAGAGAAACGCGAAAAGAGATATTTGACTTCTATCATTTAGCCTTAGCACCCAATACAATATATTTGGGAGTTTCATGCTATTTTCATTCATTTACAGTATTTTTAAGTTCAGCTGAAGCCACCATCCTGGATTTCAAGATTGCGTCAGAATGCAAAAATAAACTTTTTATAGCTTATCCCAATTGACAAATATCCATATTTTGGAGGTTTCATGCGATATTCAATGATTTAGAGCATTTTTTAAGTTTATAGAAAGCTGCCATCTTGGATTTCAAGATGGCGTAAGATAGCAATATTCGACTTCTACTCGTAAACCCCTTCACCCACTACCAATTAGGGTTTCATGTCATTTTAAGTCATTCACTACATTTTAAAGTTTAGCGGAAGCCGCCATCTTGGATTTCAAGATGGCGTAAGATAGCGTAATTCAACTTCTACCGGTTGATTTCTTTTAACTTATCTAATATATAAAAAAGGAGGCGTTTTCTTTGTGATAACATCACGTATGAATGGTCGATCGGAATGAAGTGAAATTTGGTATCCGAGAGTTTTTTGGGTCAGAGATGGTTTGTATAATAGTTTCAAGAATCTCACTTTTTATGAAAGGGGGGTCCCCATACAAAGTTATCCCTTCTTCACATCTTATATATAAAAATGGAGGCGTTTTCTTTGTGATAACATCACGTATGAATGGTCGGTCGTAATGAAGTGAAATTTGGTATCCGAGGGTTTTTTGGGTCAGAGATGGTTTGTATAATACTTTCAAGAATCTCACTTTTTATGAAAGGGGGGTCCCCATACAAAATTATCTCTTCACATCTTCTTCTTATATATAAAAATGGAGGCATTTTCTTTGTAACAACATCACGTATGAATGGTCGGTCGGAATGAAGTGAAATTTGGTATCCGAGGGTTTTTTGGGTCAGAGATGGTTTGTATAATACTTTCAAGAATCTCACTTTTTATGAAAGGGGAGTCCCCATACAAAATTATCTCTTCACATCTTCTTCTTATATATAAAAATGGAGGCGTTTTCTTTGTAACAATATCACGTATGAATGGTCAGTCGGAATGAAGTGAAATTTGGTATCCGAGGGTTTTTTGGGTCAGAGATGGTTTGTATAATAGTTTCAAGAATCTCACTTTTTACGGAAGTTGGTCCTAACACAAATTCAACTTTATTTGTTACGATTTCCATAAGAATCGATTCGCGAGCACGATGAAGTTAAGGACGTGTAGATGAAATCAAACATTTATTTCGATTACATTAGAAGGTAAAACGAAGTTTACCGGGTCAGCTAGTACCCCTATAATATAGGTTTTATGCGATTTTCAGTCATTTACAGTATTTTTAAGTTGAGTGGTAGCCGCCATCTTGGATTTATGATGGCGACGGGCAACGAAATTTGACTTCTTCTCGTTTATTACTTTCACCTTATAACCATATTGTGAAGGTTTCACGATATTTTCAGTAATTTTCAGCTTTGAAAATAAAAGAGGAAGCCGCCATCTTGAATTAATGATGGCGTCAAGCTTTTTTTTCCTACTATTTGGGCCCTTTCACTCAATACTCATATTGTAAAGATATTCATTCCACTTTCGGTGATTTCAAGTTTTCAAAGATGTATTTTTTTTGATTTAAACTCAAAACCAACACGCATAACTTACCAAAAATGTGTAAAAATGGGAGTTCCAATTCAAATATGTGCTATCTAATCCGAGCGTGTCCTGCTTTGACATTTTGATCGAGAACTGTCACTAAGTTTTATGGCGGTTTAATAATCAGGCACTGAGTGCTATTATAGAACATGCAAAAGAAAGCTTGGAGCAAACTTCTAAGTTTGTGTTTTATTATAGTTTTAAAAAAGCATTCATAACTCTTTCAAAATAACTAAAACAGTATGTTTAATAAAAGTTTTATTAGCGTTTTCAAAACCATCTGCAAACATATGGTCGAAAAAAAATATAAGCATTCTGCATGACCATAATAAAACCGTCATAAAACGAGCTGCACAAAAAAATGCCGTAATTAAACCATAATAAAACTTCCTAATGCTAGTTGGCATAATCTGTGTTACTTGGGAAGAGAATCTTATGACATACATAATAGTATTTTTCTGAGTGTTGGAGTATGCTGCACAGGTGTGGGCTCCCTATCAGAGCGCACAATGCTACCGCCTTGAACGTGTCCAGCGTAGTTTTGTTAGGTACGCTCTACGTCGCCTTCCTTGGAATGAACCGCTTCGGCTTCCACCATATGAGCAAAGATGTGCCTTAATAAACCTAGCCACACTCGAAAAACGCCGAACCGAACTGCAGCAAACCTTCATATGTGATGTGTTAACTTACCGCATTGACTTAGCATACATTCTCCAACGGGTCAATATGTATGCATCCACTAGAACACTTCCACAACGCCAGTTTCTCTGGATACCTTACCACCGTACTACTTATGGAAAAAACCATCCGATAGATAAATGTTGTAAACGTTTCAATTTAGTGTACCATCTGTTCGATTTTAACATGAGTAAGCGAAGTTTTATTTTAGTTTTAATCAGATTTCCTTAGTTTTTAAGATATAAGTCTGCATGGTTATTTAACCAAAGACCAATCAATAAATAAAGTAACAATAGTTTCCGGTTCTCTCATTGGTCGATTTTATTCAACCCCCATCTGATTTTGAGCCATCTGGTTACACTGCTGGTCGTAGAGATAACTTGAAACCCGCACGGGAGGAGAAAATTAGCAGAATCATTTTAAGACTTACAAACATGGCGGACTTCCAATCAGATCCGATTTTAACTGACAGCAGACGACTGTTAATACGACCGTTTCACTATTCAGTTGAAATTGCAATTTTAAATATTGTTGTAAACGACTTGATTTTCGTTTTTTTACAGGATTTCATGTTTGCTGGATCACATGTCTGCACAACAACATGTCACATGTCTAACAAAAACAATAATTCGTTGGTACAAACTTCCGCTCGGTACAAACTTCCGATTTTAGTTATTGTTTGGAAGTGAGACAAAAGCATAATTCTTTGATTTAAAAAAAAAAAACTTTGCATGCTCATATCTAAGCTCTCTGACATATATACGAACGTAATCGTCTTTTGATTTGATGGTGTTTATAACACTTGTGGCACAATGTAAGGGTATTGTGCTGAATGCGTCGAATTATAAGACTTGACTCCTTCGTCTTAGTACCCTCAAAGTTCAGATTACTAGTTTGAATAAAAATCCCAGCTATTTTATGCCTAATCACAGTTAGCGTCAATACACCCTCACATAACTTCTTTGTTTTTTTCTGTGATTTGTACGGGGGATAGAAATAGAGAGAGAATTCTTTGTATTTGGAGTGGTAATGATTAAAATTGCATTACTGCACAATTTGCACGATTTCCTCCGCTCTGAGCAATGATTTTTATTATTTTAATTCAAATTTACTAATTTTTCCGCACAATTAGACATCATTTACCACAAGTTCAATCATTGGCTGCACAACTTGTGTGATCATTGGCGTATCTTCTCTCTCCATCTCAATCCCTTGGATTTGTACCATTTAACACAGCCCTTTGTGCAGGGTTCAGATCTGAACGCTTTCTTGATCCATCGAAAGAGCACGACGTTGCCATAGAAACCAACAAGTTTTTCAGTTTTTAAACTCATTTCGTCCCACGTTATGTTCTACAGAACCAGGCCCAATATCGGCCCTTGTGGTTTACCAGCTGTGACCTTCGATGTCATAAGCGCCTAAACTGTCATGAGGGAATTTATTCTACACTGTTAACCTCCATTATGTGTAGCTAGGACCGTATCATTGCTGAACTTATACTTACTGATCATAAAGTCTGTCTTTTACCAAAACCTCTGTAAAAAAAGTCTTGGAATAAATCGAAAACCATATTAGGACCACCTTCGTCAATACTCACTTTCCGGAATATATAAAAGAGAAAGTCGTACTGAGTTTGGATAGTAACTAAAAGTATCTTAGTTAAACCATTATCAATTTAAAAAAAAACTGTTCATCAACAATATTACTTCTATTTAATTTAATTGAAGAATTCATGTAAATACTCCTAATGTTTAGGCGGAAATTGAGGAAATCTGTTCACATGGTAAACATAATATAAAAGAGGGGAAGGATCACCTCAAATAGAACCAAATCTGAAGTTCACATGAAAAGTCTAGAAAACTAATCCAATTCATCCCGAGTTCGGGTCAAAAAAATTCCCACCTCAGCGCACCGCGCCGTTGAAGAAACTCTCGCATGTTATTGCAATCGCTCGGTAAAGCAAACATTGTGCTGTGCGCCTTTAAGTATCAACAAAAACATCGTAATTACACACGACAAACAAAAACACTGAATCAAAACAAAAACGAAAAGCGCACTGGTAGTGAACGATCAACCGGTCTAACGGCGGAGAAGGAAGCGCAGGCGAAATCGTGGCCTGGCGCGATGCACTGGCGTTTAGACCAATAATAGAAGCACCCAGCAAATTTCATCAATGACAGGAAGTAGAACCGTTTGAATACATATGTTTTCGCCCCCTCTTTCGGTTCCACCCACCCATTCATTCGTCCGTTTATCCGTCTATCGTCCATTCCGTTCCATTGATGCGATGATGGTTGGATATTCGGTTGTGGGGAGGTGGTATGGTATTTATTTATTGCAGCCTAACTGGCTCAACAGTGAAATATATGTGTACAACTTTTATTATCTTGTTGTTGTTCATGTTGGTCGTTTGCACTCTGCTGATGGCCATGGCCGTTGTCGTCCTCGCCGTTGTCAGTTCCATGTGGTGCTGCTGCTGCTGCCGCATTAGGGCCCGTGATCCAATTTGAATTCATTCTCTCATTGAAGGGTGCTGTTTGCTTATGGCCGTGCAGCACCCATCATCACCAACGTCAATGCTCGGGAATTCAATGATCTTTTCAATGATAAACATATGTCACCTTCTGTTCTGCAGAGGAATGGAGACCGTGCAGTAGCACTGATGTTACAATGGTGATCAAAAACTCGTCCATTCGTTTGATTTATTGTTTGGAAAACATTTTAGAAAGAATATTAGATTTTCTTCTTCGAAATGTTTTTTTCCTTCCATGGCAACCGTCAAAAATTGGTTCAACAAGTTTCAATGTAGTCGTACCTCCAACGTTTGCTCACTACGCAATCTTGAGACAACTTCAGAACAACGACCAAATTGATTTCGTAAATCTCCTGGTTTGTCCACGCGTACTATTTTGTCTCCTAAATTGTAAAAGTCGCAGATCTTAAAAAAAATTAATATAACAAGAAGACAATTTCCAAACAGTATCAACTATGAAAAACTGCTTACTAAGTAATTGAAGTGTTATAAAAAAGAAGCAAAATTTATTCAATCATACCCAGTTTTGAATGAATGTCCAACAATTTAGTAGAAAAACTATATATTGTTTAAGTAAACTAAATATTCCAACTGTTATTAGAAGTTTTTGTTTAAAAATTATATTGTTACTCTGTTGACGATTAAGAAACAGCTATCATATCAGAAACAAGCTCGAACAATGCAGTTCAAACATAAATCCATGGCTACAGAATAAATTTCGAATAACCTTATAACAGAAACGTCAGCAAAACCAAATCCCTATTGAACAGATTACCATATATTGCGGTTAACTCGTTGGGGTTTGTGTTTCGTTTTTACTAAAAAGAAAAAAACGACCCCATCAAATTGGAATAGAATCAAAATCGACTGGGACTGGGGATAGTATATGGTAGAATTTGAAAAAAACATTCTGTACCGGTCAACCGTAAAGAGAAAGAGAACCCCTTCATATGTACGAATGCGGTCGCGAGGTCTCCATAGGACTAACTAATCCAATCTGGTTGGCTTGACGTACCAACATATATTCTGGCAAAGCCCCGGAAACGTCATCGTCGTCGAGTTGCTACCGGCTGAACGAGAATTTCGCGTTTTTCTGCTACTGTTGTATGGGTTTTTTTTTCTTGTTGCACACTTTTCACGCTTTGCCGACTAACTTCAAAGTTATTGCAAACCGAGGAACTCTAGAGCATTTTTTTTTATTCGTCCGCACCAATAAGGACAACGTATGTTGGGTTCAACAGCTAGGATTTAGAAATGTTATCCTGACATCGTTACATGTCATGCTTTTTCGGAGAAATGTAACAAAAAAGGGAAATTCATGGCTCCATTTCGAAATTATACTTTTTAGTTTGCACGCATATTGTGATTTAATATGGAAATTCTCATTATCTTTTTTTTGCTGTTTTGTTTTCTTCATGGAGAACATTCCACTTCGAGATTAAATTTGAATCGATTGAAAAAAGCTAACAACTCAAACTCTCTGCTCGTTTAGCCTAATTTTATCTCATGATTTTTTGCTACCACACAGAGAATCATTTCGTTTGAACCAACTGTTGTCATTAATCTTTTCCACAAACTAAATCCAACATTCATTCTTCTTAATTGATCCCTCATAAACATCATGTAACAACAACTGTTAGGCGACTGACTGCTTGCTACTTATAGAGAGCCCCCAAGGCACTCTATGGAAAGTGGCTTACTCATATAACAAAAATACCGTAAACGGTCACGACGCGCACCGGAAGTGCAACCAAGCGTTACCAGAAAATCCGCCGGGCGCCGCCAGTCATTCATTCATAAGCCTCTGCCTCTGCCCATGGAAATAGAAAAAAAAAACAAAACCAAAGCCGAAATGGACAGCAACAAACGTATGTTGAATTGCTGCTTAATTGAATACCGGTGCACTAAACCGTCATATCTGATGTTTCTGAAAGTATTTGACAAGCCGCCGTATATGTTGATGCTTAGGAAAAATGTAGCTATATAAAACTGTTAGATTGTAACAATTTAACATTGATGATAATATTTATTTTTAATTTTTAACGAAACTTCGAATCTAAAAACAAAACAAGGTTAATTAAAAAATGACCTTGGTTTTTCTTCAAACCCACTTGAAATTGATCCCAATGAAAACATCTGTAAAGAGAGATAAGTACCTTGTTGTATTTAGAAATGCCAATTCCATCTATTTTTAGAGTTTTCGAAAAATTCCTATTTGCTTCCCTCCACTCTTGCACCCTAACTTGTTCGGTGGTCAACAACATATCAATCAAAGATCGAATGCTACCAAAGAAAAACAGTAATACACAACCGAATCCAGACCGAAAACGATTCTTCCGATGTCTGCGTTAAATTATTGCCTGCATCTTGAGCTGATGGTTTTAAATTTTTTTTTCAACTTTTTTTTTTTCTATTTCCGACGATAGATCACAGCTGTTTTCATAACGGGGAGCTTGAAAAAAAACCTATCGGCACAGCTCTCAACTTTCGATCGGATTCGATTCGATTCGCATATTTTCGAGCCAAGGTCTGGTTTAAGTGTTTCCTCCAGAGTGGGTTTCGACAATAATATCGATAAAAAGAATTCGAAACTATTTGAACAATTGCGTCCGACCGAGTAGAGTAGCGTTTTCTAAAAATAAGTTCAAAATCCGTACGCGCCCCTAGTGTCTATACCATATGTGTTTGAGCTGCAAAATGTGCCATATTTAGAGCAGTGGGAAACGTTGCCAAATTCCATTTGGTAATAAATAGCGTAATTTATCTTGAGGATTCGATGACTGTAAGCGAATGACTTGACGGACGGCTGTTTGCGCGCCAATATTGGATTGCGAAAAAGTAAATTTTTTGAACAAGCTTGATGAATTTATTTAACTAGATCAATTTTCAATTACATTAGTGTAAGTATAGCGTTTGCCGATAACCAGGACCATCTTAACCAGGACCATCAGGAGGAAATCTGAATTCAGGGCCTCGAAAACAACAATATGAGAAAGCAATTTCGACAAGCAGCCGAGTGGAGTAAAATTGTGCTGCTTTATTTTTTACTACTGATGATGAGTAAATAGGGTTGCCATTTCCTGCAACGCCAAAAGAGTACATTGAGAAATATTTTCAAAATTGTTAAGACAAACGCCATTTATTCAAAACCATCAAATTTAGGTCATTCAAATAGTGCCAATATGTTGCAAGATATGTGAATAAATTGACAAATGCAAAGTTTATTTAGTTGGATCATTCAAAGTTTTCGATTTTATACTGAGAAACACACCAAAGTTGATAAAAAAATGCATTTTTAAAAGAGTATTTTTAGAGGCGTATTTTTCACTCTTCAAAAACACTATTGCTGATTAATTCGCTATTGATTTATGCATTATGCTTTTAAGTTAGTTGTTGTTATACATATTGCAGGGCTAGAAGCGACCATGCGGTAAAAAAGTAGGGCAAAATAGTTACTTTGAAGTGAATTTAGGGTAAAATTAGTGACCAGATCAAGATGAAAACTAACTAAAAAATGAAATTTAAAACTAAAATAAAACGCTTTAAAGACAATTCTGTTAATTGAAAAACGTTTTCTGGAAGGCTGTTGGCCTCACTTGTAGAAAAGCAATATGATGGACTGAAGAGGAACATTTTAAATGAGCTTAGATAATTTAAGAATAGCGACCGCAGAATCCTAAAGTTCTAAAGAAACATTGGGAGGGAACCAAAAGATCATACTGTAAAGACTAGGACAACTTAGCCCGACAAAAACTACAATTTTATCCATTTTTTTTGAAAAAAAAAACCCACAAATTTTGAAAATTATGTTGAAAAAAGCTAACCATTCGAAATAAATTTACATCACCCAAATTTTCAACAAAAATGTGATATGTGAGAGATCTACAAATGCAAATGAAAAACCAGCACATGTTTAACGAAAAGTTTAAAGAATTTACTTGAAATTGAGTTAAGATTTACATTTATCGAAATTTCATTTCATGAAAAAGTTATGAAATTAAAAATTGGGAGGACCTCATGAAAAAGTGGAAAAACAATGATAGATGTTTAAAAAAAGATAAAGGACAAAATGTTGACAGAAGATTGACAACGACTTAAAGAAGCTTAGCGAAAAAATTTACTTAAGATGTTAATAACACAAAAAAGGCTAAATAATTTTACGAGACTAATCTTCAAGGTAGAATATAATTTTTCAAATTTAAAACTAACTCAAAGAGAATTTACTTACAAAAATAGAACATTTCCTAAGAGATTCACTGCAGACTTTGTTGCATGATCCACATATCAATCATTAGAAAGATTTACTAGAAAAAAATGATGTTCAAGAAGGAATTTAAAAAAAATATTCATATATGATTGGAAAAAAAATCACGACACGAATGCCAAATCGTTGGTAAAGTGTCATAAATAAACAAAAAACTAAATATTTTTTAGGCAAAAAACTATTTTTGTTTAAATTCCAATTGTCATTCATAATAATCTTCCTTACTGAATCCGAGCCATTCTCTAAATTTAGGTCGTGTGAATTCCCACAGGACTCGAAAGGAAAGAAAAGGAACCCGTCAAATAATAAACGAATAACCTAATTATAAAAAAAAAAATAATAAATACCACTAACGTTTTTAACGTTTTAATGAGTAGAAAAAGTTTAAAAAATAAGCTCAGTTGTAAGGAAATTATATACAAAATAGTGACTTTAGGGACCAAATTTCAAAAAAAGTAACTTCTAAGTGACCAGCCTAAAAAAAGTGACAAAGTTACTAAAAAGTGACCAACTTCTAGCCCTGATATTGCCTACTGTTCAGGAGTTGATTGCATACTCAAAAGCGCTAATTTTGAACGAAACATCCAGATTGAAATCGTGAATGTTAATCTTTCCACAGGAAGCCATCTTTTGAAACATTTAACAAAAGAAGCAAAACAGAAGTGTAGTGCAACGAATGCATAAAAAGTTAGATTTTTTGAATTTATAAGAATACAATCTTCATGCATCGGAGGAAATATGTAAATTTATATGAGAAAATTTAATTTAATTCCTTTCACCAAAAAAAAGAGTACATTTGGTAAAATTTTACGAAAGAAGAGTTCGCTCATTTTTCGATCGAAAAAGAGTACTTGTACTCTTAAAAGAGTACGTATGGTATCCCTATCCTATGAGTAAAGAAAAGTTACCCGAAACGTTACGTTAATTTAAAAAAGTTTTTTCACTCACCGAAAAAGGTCAGTAAGTGAAAACCGCATAACAAAAAGAGTAACTATTTATTCTACACTGAAGCCAGACCTTTCGGTCCGATGTATGGCAGAAATCCGAAAGAGTTCTGTACAATCAACCAAAAGAAGTCTAAGCTCGCAAAAAAAAATCTCTTCTAACAGGAAATCTGTTCAGGTTGCCCAATGTTAGGGCATGATCTTCCCAAAACGTCTCTGGATCACCTTTTCTAGTACCTTTCCAGCATTTTCCAGTACACATAATTAATGCTCTGGAAAGTAGTTTGACCTCTTGGCGATTACTCCTTCAGTAGGGTGAGTGAAATCTAACTAAAACATCCAATGTACAATGGGGATAAAAGTGTATAAACCGCGGAGAATTTCAATATCTCCCTTCTACTAACATGAACCAAATCTAGCGAAATATACTTTCCATAAATGAAAATGTCCAAAAAATCGATTGGTGATAGTTTCAGATGCCGTTCGCGCTCAAGAACGGAGATATAGTGCCTTATTAACCCCTAATTCCCTACATTTTGTTAACAATCTAGGAAAAATATGAGTTGGGCTGAAAAACTTTGAAACAAAATAACACCTATCTTGTTTGTTTTTTTTCTTTTGAGGAATCGAATGAAGACTGTTTCGGAAAATGTTGTTATGGCCGATTTTACCATTATATTTTTCAATTAATTATGAAATAGGAGATTCGGACTTGAAATTTTCGAACCAAATAAGACCTATCTTATGTCATTTTTTTCGAGGAATAAAATGAAGTCTTTTGACCCACGGCACGCTTCAGAAACGGTAGCTATGGCTGTCATCAATCACGCAAGATAGGTCCCATTTGATTCAAAAGTTTCCAGACCGAACAAGCTTTTTCTGAAATAATTGAAAAATGTTGCGAAATTCAGAGTAAAAAAGCTTACTGCAGTTTTCGATGCGTGTGGTGGCTTAAACAGCCTTCATTCCATTTGTCGGAAAGAAATCACACAAGAAAAGTCTCATTTGGTTCAAAGTTTTTGAGTCCCTTATTTTTTATGAAAAAATGTAGGGGTCTATTGCATACGGTGGCTCAAACAGTCTTCATTCGAATCCTCAAAAAAAAATCACACAACATAGGTCAAATTTGGTTTATAATTTGCCTGTTCGAACAGGCTTTTCTGCAATATTCGAAGAATGTATGGGAATTATGGTTAAAACAGTTAGAACTCAATTTTCCAATGCGCGCGGTGGCTAAAATAGCCTTCATTCGATGCCTCAGAAAAAATCACTAAATAGATAAGTTCAAAATTTTGAAGTCCAAACATTCTTTTTTCTAAATTACTTTAAAAATGTAGAGGCATTGAGGGTAAAAACATGCGTAACTCAATTTAAAGAAGCGAGCGGTAGCACAAATAGCCTTAATTCGATTCCTCAGAAAAAATAACAAAAGATGAGTCTCATTTGGTTCAAAATTTTGAATTCCGATGAAGCTTTTTTGAACTATATCTATTGAAAATTTTGGGGAAATAACGGTAAAACAGTTATAACTCCATGGGTTTAAAAAAAGCGATTTACTGTGACGAATTTAGCAGAATTTGTTTCCCGAACTTCTCAATGGATGACGCAGGGTTCGCAAGTTGATATCATATATACAGACATGTCTAAAACTTTTGACGCTATCAATATTAAAGCTCTTCTGTCAATGCTACGCAAAAATGGAATCACCGGTGTAAGTCTACAATGGATACGTTCGTACCTGATGAAAAGAGTTCAGTTTGTAAAACTTGGGAACGCGAGATCCAGCGTATTCCTGGTCAACAGCGGCGTACCTCAAGGGAGTCACTTGGGACCCCTACTTGTTATAACTGTAATGAACGAGTTCCCCGAAGTGCTGCTTTTCGTGTTTGTGCTGAACTGCGCGGATGATTTCAAAATGTTCCTTCCTGTTCGGTATCCCAAAGATTGTATAGTTCTACAGAATGTGCTTAACAAATTTTTTGAGTGTTGCAGTAAACACCATTAAAGATAAAAGGCTGAAGCCTAGGATCTATCAATAGTAAATAAAAAAAACTCCATTTTCCGGTGGCTCAAACAGCCTTCATTCGATTTCTCAGAAAAAAATCACACAAGATAGGTCTCATTTGGTTCAAAGTTTTCAAGTGCAAACGTACTGTTTTTAATAATTAATTAGAGGAATTGAGGGTAAAATCAGCCAAAACTTTTTTTTCCGATGCTTGTGGTAGCTCAAACATCCTGCATTTGATTTATCGGAAAAAATCAATTTTTTCCCCATTGTGCAATGGTTAAGCGGACTGTGAGCCCGGGCCTCGTGAGGTTTCAGTTCAACCGTGTTCCAGGTTTCTAGAAATAGAAACACCGACCGCATCTGGGAGAGACGGACTCCCCTGGAATGGAACTACCACTTATAAAGATTTTGAGGAAACCAAATGAAAAAAAGTAGCTGAGATGGCCTAAGGAGTAGAAGAAGCGGGTTTAACACGTCCGTCGCCACGCTCACTTTGGTAGTTTTACTAGTCGGGCCCAATGAAACTCTCGGAGCGAGAATTTCAATATTTGCAACGTGTGGCTAGATTGAGCGGGTAACTTGAGTAAGAAAGCGTCACCCGTTTTTGATGTGGAATACACCCGTCATTAGAATGTGGGTCCCATGGCGACGAACGTGTTAAGCAACAAAGCAGACGCTCTCAAAGGCAGAGAAAGAGTTTCAATGGCACAAAGATTTCTTTTGTTTCGATTATAGTCGTTTTAACATCTTTATGTCATTCGCGACTTATATCAACGATGCAGTTGGCGGGCAGTCATTGAACAACTTATCCGGTGCAACTATGATCGCTGTTTACTCTTGGGCTCGAACTTACGGACATCGGCTCAGGAAGCAACTGACTATATCACAAGCCAATAACTCAAAGTTAACGGCAAGCTGCTGAACTAAAAATTAGAGGATCTTCATCTTACGGGGAAACTAATACAGATTCACTTAGTGAAGAACGTAGTGACCCGTTGTTACGGACTTGTCGTGACAATTAAAATATGTAAATGTGACCTTCATGTACAGGGACCTCGGGTGGATTTGAATTGTATAACGGTTAGAAGCAATTAGTCAAAATTCCCAGGTCTCTCGTCCTAACTAATGTCCCCCATCTCTCATCTGTCAAAACTCAGCGACAACATCATCGTTCGACCGGAATACTGGCAATCCTTCCTTGACGAAGTTTCCGGAGCGAACGAAAAGAGGCGCCGAAAGAAAAGGGGCTAATCAAGTGTGGTCGTCGATCTGCTCGGATGTGCAAATTCGTCCGTCGGCCCACCTCCTCCGAAAAAATAACCACGTGGAAATCTCAGGCACCCGTCAGTTTTATGTGCCAGCAGCCTTCGTGCCACCGAACAAAGGCTCCGTCTTCAAACTAGTCCGGTCTCCAAGGGCCTGCCATCCAACAGCTTCATTCGGGCCAAGCTCCAAGGACCCCACGACCACCACGAGGTCTCGGTTTACGATTCGTTGCAAACCGTGGAGGTGAGTTTGGCGCGCTTCCGACCGAGTCATCGGGAGGAGGAACTACCCTGCAATCCCGATAGATCCGGTAGTGCATTACCGGTCAGGAAGGCAGGGCTCGCTGGTAGTTCGGCCTCGGAGAGTACCTACCCGTGGCGTAGATATCACAACGTGCGCCCAAGGGCCAGGCATTCCCCGGGAGGATCACACGACTCTCCACCAACTCGTCAGTGCGCATAGCCATCAACATCGCTCGGGATCCCGTCATCATACGCCGGCAAGTAAAATATTTGTGAATGGGCCCCAACGTTTCCCTGTCCCTGAACCCTTCCCTCTAAAATGCAATCGAGAATAATATGTAAAAAAAAACGTAATAGTCGCTTTGTATGTGAGTACACGTCCGAAAACCCCCTGTGCATTTTGGCTCTAGCTTCATCAGTGTGTTCCCCCCAGGTCGTTTGTCCACTCTGCAGCAAGGAAAGCCGACCCTGAGGTAACGAGTGACTGAGCTAGCCGTGTTACACCGTACGGTCAATTACCTCGACGAGGTATGGCGAGAAGACAAATTGCACACAATACGTTAGACTGCCAGTACAGGATTCGTGCTAATGAAGTCAGCAGCACGAGTTTACCGTTTCGGATATCTAGTTGATAAACCACTCCCATGTAAGTCACTCGCAAAGGTATCCCCGGCATGTCCTGATTGCTGTACGGACCTTCAAACGAACTTGAGAGGCTAACTATGGCCTTGTAAGCTGTTATGCGCACCTTTAATAACTTGACATCCTCGAGGATGTTGGATTAAGGTTCTACCAGTTTTAACAGTTCTTGCAACTCGGCATGTCCTCTCACAACTAGATATACCTGCAGCTCCGTAGTGCTCAAGCGCTTTTCCCTACTGTCCCCACATAACGGGATTTACCAACAATATTGGATAACCAAGATACCATAGCCTTCCTCCATCAAACGGATCTGAACTCCATCACCAAGTCTTTGCGATTCTTATTCTAACAACAGCATTAGGTACTTCAAGACAAGAAACAATGCATCAAGAAAAGTAATCGAAGAATGCAAACTTTTTCTTTGATTCGTTCATTGGAAAGTAGTTCATCAGAAGTGCAGGCAGAACAAAAAAAATCCATATTCTTGGATTAAACTGATTTAATTGGATTGGGATTTTAACTTTGTTATATGTGACCAATGTATATACATACATACTACCTGCTATAAAATTCCCTCCCTAGGCGATTTTAACTGAAAAGGCATTGTTCTTTCACCGTCATGATAATCATCTTACTTTTAAAACGTTCTAAGCAACGATTGATGATAATCTCAACGAAAAACATTTAATTGTCTATGACTGATACTAAAAACGATCCATCGTCTGGTTTCCTTCCGTCGAAAGGGTAAAAAATACCGATATATTTTTAATATCAAAACAACTTTTTGCATTGTTTGTCTTAAATTAAGTTGTTTTCTACCAAAACAATGCTGCGATCCAAAGAGTTAAATATGGGAACAAATTTTCATTTCATTTTCCCCACCATATTTGCAAATCAACAACTTGGCAAATGTAAAATTGAGAGAAAGAAAAAAAAACAAATGACGTTTCACCACATCTTGCCAAAATCCGATGGGGCGCCTAGCGGCGCTAAGCATTAGATTTATTTAACGATCGCCGCAAATACCCGGCGCGAATGGCGCGACTAGTCTGGTTTCTCTCTCTCGCTCGAGGCGCAAGAAACAGATCGTCGTCGATTGCAAAGATGAAGAAAAACGCTCGTTTTCAAAACATTTGAATCCGCAAGCATGCAGGAGAAATGGTTTGCCAATTGCGATGGGAACGCGGCATTTTAAATGATTGCATTTATTTTTCCTTAGCAATCGACTTACTAATTTCTGCGAAAGTGTATCTCATCCATGCCGAGACTGAATGATACAGTTTTTAATAGGTGTTGCCGAAAACTAGCGCAAGTACCTTAAGCGCCACCCAAACACGCATGCAAAACAAACTGAAGCCGCGCCGTCAGCCGGCAACAGTGAGAGAAAAATATTCAAATTATCGCCTGGTGCCATTAGGAAAAACGGCGGACGTTTGCCACAGACTTCGAATGGGCCGATAAGTGTGGTGAATTTCGTTCGGGTTTTCCCCCCCTCGCCCGGCAGTGGATGGATTTCGCACTAGCAGCGGCTGGTGGACAGACAAGGTGGCAGAAAATTCGGACGGAAGATACTGAGTACGAATCGGGAGTGAGTAACGCTAGGCGGTCCCCGACATACAGACACCCGAAGTATTTGGGGCTTGACATATGGCACTGCAGCAAGCAAATAAGCAGAAGGAAGGGAAAAGTCTGGTCCGCGGGGAGAAGAAGGGAAAATAACTTGCTTTTTAACGGGTGGTTAGTCAATGTAATGTGGATCAAAATAAGTCTCCGAAATAAATTTTCATAAGAGTCTTATGAACTTCTTAGTATTTTCATAAGAATTTCTTAGAAAATATGGGAGAAGCGGCATTGTCAATAAGTAATGATAACAGTATTAACAGTAACTCATTATGGCGGATGAAATAAACAAATCTGGATGTTTATGTAACCTTGACGTTTTACCAGGTAGGACCAAGCGGACTGAAGCACGGGAAAACCCAAGAGAATGGAGGAAACCTGATGCGCGACGCCCGAGTAGCGAGCGCTATTAAAACAATCGGTCGTGAGCCTGCGAGGCGAGTTTAATTCCAAACGTCGAGCGAGCAACATCATCCCGGGAGAGCAGAGAGTGGCTTAAGAAGAGAGCCAGCCAGCAGTATGGGAGGGATGAATGACATCCAGATGTTAAAATCCTAATGACCAAATAAATTAAAAAAAAAGTAGGCTGTATCAAGGCTAGTTGCTCGTCGAATAAGAAGAAAAAGAAGTGATAGGAAATAAGTGTAAATAGTTCAAGAGAAAACAAATTATGAGGAGCATTCACTAAATATGACTTCTCTCTTTGCTCGCTCCGACTGCTGCTCGCCGATTCCACCATCAATCGGCTCTTTTCAGAGCCCTCCTTAGAAAGAAACAACAACTGAGGTTGTCTGTCCATCGGTGGTAAGTTTCCCAAGCGCAGCCCTGATAGTCCACTAAAGGTTGCTCATGGCCCAACAAAGAGGAGGTGAACGTCGGAGCTTTACGGACAGCTATTAAAAAATATAGTGAACATTTGAAGATGAACCGAGGAGTGGTCGAAAATCTTGTCCTGTAAGGCTGATGTCATGCTGAAGCTACAACCAGGGTGGCCACTCAAAATCAATTTTTAATTTCCCGCATTTTTCCCGTTTTTTTCCCGCATGGTCTCACGAAATTCCCGGTTTTATACAACAGAAAACCAAACAAAATTCCGAATGTTCATTTTTGAAACCATATAAACGAAAATCGATTCAGCTTTCTTTTAATGGTAAATGCTCTATAAATTGTTTTTGTTTCAGTTATGTTTACGGTAATACCAATTGACCTGCAAATCATTTGATTGATGAGCAGGGTTTTTTTCAATTAGTCTAAACCTATGTCACTCGATTCGAAAATGTTGATTATTATTTTTCAATTTTATTTGTATGTCATATATTTTTAAGTATTTTAATTTTTTTGTCCATCGAGCTTGCCTCTCTCTGAGCTTCGAAAAGCACCTTCAATTTGTTCGCTTCCAGTTCCTTACTCTCCTTTTCTGCCTCTCGCTCCCGTTTCGCTATAGTTTGTTTTTTTTTTTCAAATTTTCCTCCATTTTTTGCGTTTAAGGACTCGACATATCTCGAATGAGAATTGAGAATTGAGACCATGCATCCTGAATTAACGATTTCGTTACCGTTATAGCTGTAACTCCCCCTGACCCCCTGAAAAGCCTCTTTCAATCGTCGCGTTGCCATGAGACAAAATTAGAATTTTCTGCAATAAGGTCGTTAAATTGAAGAACTCCTTTCGATTCGCCCATAAGTTCCATCCAAAAAATATCCAATCGTTGTGTTTTTCTTCAATATCCCGAAATGATGTTCTTATTGAAGGTATTACACACAATTATCCGAATTCATCCTTAATTTTATCAGCACAAGCTCTACTTAAGTGTTGCTTTTCAACAAGTACACAGGTCTAAACGTTTTTTGGCAATATCTCGATAGTGTGCAATCACATCGGGATCTGATGGGATAAGTCAAGGGAGATCTTATTGCCATTTTATTCAAAAATCGTCAGTAAAACGAACTACAGCTATTTTTGAATACAAGGATATCCTTGTCGGAAACATGACCAGACTCTTTTGCTTTCTTAATTGCCGATTTGGTTGAGAATCCAATTTCTACGCTTCCAGGAGGTAGAAGATTTATTTTTGTGTTCTATAGGTGTTTTTTTTTTATTTTCCGTTTAGTCGTTCAGGCTTGGCTTTACAACTGTCTTTATCAATGCTCTTACAAGCCCGGTTAAATCATCGAAGAGAAACGGAACCATACTCGCGTAAAATGGACTCAACGGTCAAAGCGGCCGTAACAAAAAAAAACTTAGTTTTGGTCCCAGCAAATTTTCATCTACAGCTTTGGCAACAATGTCAAATACCTTCGAGCGGGAAATCGATGGAAAACTCCGCTTAAAATTTGAATGATTTTCCTTCCTCGTCTTGTTTTTTTTTTTACCTCGTCGACAAACCATTTGAGGTACGGTAGCATTTTGAAAACACGTTCAGCAACGCGTTCATTTTCCACCCAGCGAATGTCACACAATATTAACGAAAATATAGTTGAACCCGTTACTGCAGTATAATCTGCCCTTCTAAGGGGGCATCCATAAATTACGTAACGTTCCTAGGGGGGAGGGAGTAAGCGCGATCGTTACGAATTGTGATATAGGGGAGGGGGGAGGTATGCTCATCGTTACGTGACGATTTTTCCTTAAAAATTTCATTTTAATCGCAACTATTCTTATGTCAAGAAATTTTTGTAGGATGATATGCAAACCAAAATCTGTTTACAATTTGTAAGTTTCAACATGATTGAAACTGATTTCCTATCTGAAGATTCTGAGATAGACTTTTTAAAATGTGTATTGGATATCCGTGAAATTATCGTTGGAAAACCGAATATTAGGTACATTTACCCCCAAGAACCGAAACCTTAGGACGGAAATTTTACTATTTTTTCCTCAATTGATTAAAAAAAAATGCAATTTTGATTATTCAAACGAATATTACTAACTGCAATATACTTTGCATAACAAGTTATGCTCCTTGATAATAAAATAAACAAGGTAGATCATCAGTTAAAAAGCACATAGCTTCTCGTAATAAGACAAACAGTTTATTTTATCAGAATATTATCATCAATGACTACTTAAAAGCGATTTGGATAGATATTCATTCCGTTTTGAAGAACTTTAAAAAAAATATTTCAAATATTTTTTTTTTTTTTGAAAATCAGTACTTGAAATGTTTTTGAACAGGCTATACAACGTCCTCAAAAATTCATCCAAATTCCAGTCCTCAGTCCCTCCTTGGACGCTTCATGTACAGTGTGAAGTCCACAGCTCCCAATGGTGAGAATCTAGTACGCCGGATTCAAAACAAGTTCTTGAACCTCGCTAGTTAGTTCCTTGAGCATTTTCCAATTTACTGCTGGACCATACATGGAATACTGAATCACTCGTTTCAGTAGATCAAGATTTTTAGAAAAACATAGTTTCACGCCATACAAAAGGTCATTCGAGCGCGTCGACGATAAGAATGTAGAACCAATTTACCTTGCTTCAACTAGGTTTGTGTTTCAGAAGCGCACACTAATATCCAATTGTTGCTTCTGCACAATCTCGTTTAACGTTTCGTCAAATCCTAATACGAACTCGCTACAATTCTGTAGTAAATTGAAAACTTCATTCATAAAATAGAGAGCAATACCGTGTGGAATCAAATAGCTTATTTTTGTTCTTCCTTTCTATTCGATTAGCAATCTGGCTGTTCGGGAACATCCTTTTGTTGTTCAATGAAGCAAGTTTAAACAAATTGAAACAGTTCCAGTTCGGCAGGAGGATTCGTTTCGACCTGGTAGAAATTGGTCGAAGTCAATTGGAAAGCGACTGGTGATCAACTGTCAATCCATTTCCACTTGTTTCGACCTATTTCGACTGAATTTCATTGAACAGATTTTCAATGAGTCAAAAATTCCCGACTTTTTGAAAAAATTCCCGGTTTTTTCCCGTTGGATTTCAAATCCCGTCTTTTTCCCGCTTTTCCCGTTTTTCCCGGATGAGTGGCCACTAGGGTGTCCCAAAATTGCATAACGTCTGGGAATCTGGGGGCTCACCCTCTAAATGGTAGATAAGGATGTGCAGAACAAACTTTTGTATGGAGCCGACTAAAAAAAATCATGTTTAGAGGTTCCGCAAGCGCGATCTTTGAAAAAAGTCCACTTTCAAAAGATTTGATTTTAAATAAATTCTGGGTCCAAAAATTTGCATAAAACTTATTTATTTTATATTTTTTAAATTTTGTTTGGATTAAATACTACACGTAAAAAATGAAAAATGATCCAAATTTGTATCAAAATGTAAAACAAGCAAGCTATTTCGAAGAAAAAAAATTTTTTTGGTCCAAAAATTTTGAATTCAATTGACCAAAATGTGTACCAAGCGTAAAATATTTTTAATACCAATGCCATCAAAAGATGCGGATTTTTGTGCACTTAAACTTTGCTGAACAAAACATGTTGTTTGTATGATAGTGTGAAGAGCTATTTACGGTTGAATCCTTAATAAAAATCACAATTTAGGATATTTTTCATTTAATTTATCAAATTTGTCTTAATAAATACCTACTTTAAAATCGAAATACTTGCAAAAAATGACTTGAATGGTTCAAGGGAGTCATCAGAAGGCCATATGCCAAATTTGAGCGGAATCGGACAACAGGAAGGGGTTGCACTGAATCTCAAATGTGAAAAGGATTCTGAGACATAGTGTTCTAAAGAAGCATAAAAAACTGGTTTTTCATCATACATTATTGTCTTTACCAATCGATTGCTTAATTATGTAAGTTTTATTAAAATTTAAATTAAGACTAACATTTCACCTAAAGACTGCAACTCGATTGGACTTAAAATAAAAAAGTTATGACTGTTCAAAGATTGTATTTTTTGTGGCAATTTGTCGTTTAACACACAATGAGTACATTTTACTCATTGCGTTTTACAGGACAATTTGTAACCATAATACAATCTTTGAACAGCCATAACTTTTTTGTCTTAAGTCCAATCGAGTTGCAGTCTTCAGGTAAAATGTTAGTCTTAATTGAAATTTTAATAAAATCTACATAATCAAGCAATCGATTATTAACGAAAAAAAATGTATGATGAAAAACCAGTTTTTTATGCTTCTTTAGAACACTATGTCTCAGAATCCTTTTCACACTTGAGATTCAGTGCAACCCCTTCCTGTTGTCCGATTCCGCTCAAATTTGGCATATGGCCTTATGATGACTCCCTTAAACCATTCAAGTCATTTTTTGCAAGTATTTCGATTTTAAAGTAGGTATTTATTAAGACAAATTTGATAAATTAAATAAAAAATATCCTAAATTGTGATTTTTATTAAGGATTCAACCGTAAATAGCTCTTCACACTATCATACAAACAACATGTTTTGTTCAGCAAAGTTTAAGTGCACAAAAATCCGCATCTTTTGATGGCATTGGTATTAAAAATATTTTACGCTTGGTACACATTTTGGTCAATTGAATTCAAAATTTTTGGACCAAAAAAATTTTTTTTCTTCGAAATAGCTTGCTTGTTTTACATTTTGATACAAATTTGGATCATTTTTCATTTTTTACGTGTAGTATTTAATCCAAACAAAATTTAAAAAAATAAAATAAATAAGTTTTATGCAAATATTTGGACCCAGAATTTTTTTAAAATCAAATCTTTTGAAAGTGGACTTTTTTCAAAGATCGCGCTTGCGGAACCTCTAAACACGATTTTTTTTTAGTCGGCCCCATACAAAAGTTTGTTCTGCACATCCTAATCTACCATTTGGAGGGTGAGCCCCCAGATTCCCAGAAGTTATGCAATTTTGGGACACCCTAGTGGCCACCCTGTACAACGCGTTCACACGACAAACCAGCTCTCATTTGATCTCCATGGAAAAAGCGCAGACCTGTCATACTGAGCGCTTTGTAAAGCGCGACAAATCCATGGAGATCAAATGAGAGCTGGTTTGTCGTGTGAACGCGTTGCGTTGCTTGTAGCTTCAGCATGACATCAGCCTAAGTCTTGCTATCGAAGAAATCTCAGGGATGCCTACAAACAGAAACCATCGGCTTCCGTTCGGGATGTGGCAAAAAAAAATCGGGATCTCCTCGTCTAACGTGATGCGTGCTAAAGAGCGATTGGCGTTCAAGACGTACCGGAAGCAGAAAAAATCTAAAAGGAACCCAAATCAAGCAGCTTCTGTCAAACCAAGAGCCCGGAAACTGTATGATTAAATATTTTGCAAAAGTTCTGGGTGCATTATCATGGATGATGAAACGTATGTAAAAAAATGAACTATAAAATCCTTCCTGGGCGACAATACTTCACTGTACGCAAGAACAAGGATATCCCCGAAACGACGAAGGCCGTTTCCACCGAAAAATTTGGCAAGAAGGTGATGGTGTGGCAGGCAATTTACGAGTGTGGCGAAATATCTAGCCCGTACGTCACATCAGAAACAATTAACACCCAGAACTATATCAAGGAATGCCTTCAGAAGCGTTTATTGCCCATGATCAGCATGATGGACCCGTCATATTTTGGCCCGATTTGGCATCATAACATTACGCCAAACATGGATCCGCTAAATTGCCCCGAGGAACGGCCAACCTAGACTTTTTGGACTTTGACCAAAGCAAAGCTACGAAAATGTATAAAACCAGCTGACATCGGAAAATTTAAAAAGAATTGGCCAAAAGTGGTGAAAATGGTGGGTAATGCAACTGTGCAGAAGCTTATGAGTCATGTTCGAGGAAAAGTGCGAAGTCTGGCTTATGATTAAAGATTTTCATCAAATAAGAGTAGGGCAGTGTTGGGTAGGCACCCAGCAGTGATGTCAATTGAATTTTTTTTTTTTTTCAATGCCAAAAGACATGCCCCCATTCAACAACTTATAACTTCTTTGTTTAATAAGATACGAAGTTACGGTCTTCGACAAAGCAGGCTCGGTTCCACAGAAAATGATGTTGATTTTTCAGTACAAAATATACAATTTTCCCATACAAACATAAAAGTTAAAATTTACTCATGTAAACGTCACTTAAAAATTCGGCAAAAATCATGGACGAGTTTTGAACCAAAACGTAGTTTTTAGACTCCTGTAAACGAATATTTTTTTTTTAAATAGTTTTATGAGTTTTATAAAATAATGCTAACACATTACGTCTCTAGATCTAAATGAAATTCTAATGCTGGAACATCTTATCTATTATTGCTTGTATCAATAAAGCTGATGTAACTACTTAGATATTTGAAAATTTTTAACTTGTTTTGCTTGTTAGTTGTTTGCAAGACTACTAATGAAATGAAGTTAGATTCGTTCTTGAAAAAACCTCAATGGAAAAGGGTTTATCTCTTTGTTTAGATACCTTAATTATCATTCTGTTATCAACTTGTAAAGTAAAGTCAAACTTGATCAAAACAGTAGAACATTGATTGTAAGTCGCGGTTGCAGTTTCTTCACACTTCAAGCTCCCGGGGCTCCCGAGGCGCCCCGATTAACCTACATTCCAATGAAAACATACCATCAATCATTCCGTTATTGACACCCCGGAATCGATTATGGCCAACGGTTTACTGCACTACGATTTCATCGATTGATTTTCAATGTTTTGCTGTAATAAGGTGATGTTTGTCACTAATTACACATTTATAGGATCATTCTTCTCCCGTGGAGCTCGGAAATGTTACGGCACAATTGTTTACAACCTTCCATCGCCTTCGAGAGACACATCACTCTACGGGCAAAAAGTTGACTAAACTGTGACATGTTTCACTGATAAGGCCCTGCCTGCATCGTATCGTTGAGGCGTTTACACGTTCTCTAACAGCCAAGCAACGTGTAGTACTATTGTACAAATATTATCTCATTTTATTCATTATTCCTACGCTCCGGTTATTTAAATTTGTCTGATATAAAGTAGGTAGGAACCTACGCCCGGTTCAGTTTGCATATGAAAGCCCCTCGTGCTGGCGCCATGCGCCAAAATGTTCACCAATAAACAACACGGAGGAGCTGCTCAGCCAGTAGGTACTTGGCGCGCCATAAAACTCAACAACAAATGAAGACGTCGGAGGAAAGACGACGTTGTCGAAGTAGAGAGAGAAAGAGTCGTGAAAAGAGCCAGAATCAGGCCGCGTTTGTTCTGAAAATATAGCTGTTTACTTGTTACGACAACCAACAGGCGACAGGCAACAAGTAAACCGACTTTATTGGCTATTAATCCGGCCATAATTATCAGTTATTAAATTTTTCGTGCAGAACATTGCCGGACGCTTATCTTGACGGATAATTTTGAATAAATTCAACCCAGTAACATAGATTCAAACGTTTTATTCTTTCTCTCTCTGTATAGATACAATTGACCTACGATGACAGACCAAACGCGACGAAACCCAAAGCATTGACATTGAAGTGATTGAATGCTGCGTCGCGACTAACTGGCAAGATGACAGTCGCCAGAATCGCCTGACTTCGGAATTCGAAGTATGAACGACCAGACCAGTCCCCGTGCGTTTTTGTTCCTTTTCAGAGAACACACACAAAAATGCAACTTGGGTGGCCCGGTCTCGGAAATGATGGCGCTTTAGTTAACAGTAGGTAACAGGACACCACAAATGAAAGCGTCAACTAGCAGCAGCTTATCAATTGACTCGGTGTTGTGAAACGTCAACGGCAAACAAAAGTTTGTTTCTCACTACCGCACACGTCTAGAAAATGCAAAAATTGAATATAAAAAAATCAACAACCGAGCCTAGCGCTTTCGAGGTTGATTTGCAATCACCACCGCCTGCCCTCTGCTAAATTGGCTTCTAATTGTAATCATATGCAGGTGATTAAACGCAAATGAGCTAGTTGTAAGCGATTAGCTCGGGGGAAGTGTAAATATGCGACAATTTTGATTGATAGGTCACGTCGATTCTATACGGTTATTTTGAAAAAGCTATTATTTTGAGCATTCAAACTGCAGCTGATAAGCAAACAAGTTCATTTCTATCAACAGCAACCGGATTCAGCTTGCTCAGTTGCAACGAAAATTTCGTGATAATGCACCTTTTATCGTCATCGGTTTTAAATGGGTCAAACTAATGCGAAACTAAATATTTTTAAAAAACTTTCTTATGGTGTTTTCCTTAACAACTTACACAAATCGAAAAGAAAAAAACACTATTTCAATGCTGTCAAATTTTTCTTGATAATTATTGAATTTTCAGTATATGCTTCTAAAACTAGTTTGGAAGTTTTGCTTTAAAAATTAACCCGGGTGTTATAGTACTGTAGGCTATGGAAGCGAAAAGTTGTTCTTCCTCTTCTTAAGAAAGGTCTGTATGATCTGTTGGTTAAAATTTTAGGTACTAATGCAAAACTATCACCCAAACTCGGTAGCGCTTCCATCGCCTATTGAATGCTGTAAAAGTTGAAATCAAAGACAGTCTTTAATTCGTGTTTAAGGTAAAGGAAATAAGACTTTAAGACAAGAGTGGAATGCTAGATACTTGAAAAAAAATTGTTGGAAGCAAAAAGATCAGGTCAGCTAGCTTTAAACTTGCATTTGTAAGTACTAAAAAATCCGATGTTCTTCAAAAGTGCGGGGGAAGATAGTCCTCAAATTGGTGCTTGATTATGATGATGTTTCTTTCCGCTCTAAAAAGGCAATTTCAGCTTTGAAGGCTACTTGTATTGAATAGTTGAGTTGTGACTGCTAGCTATTATCAAAAGAAGTGTGTTGGGAAACGAATTCTTTAATTCAATAATGTTTAGAAGAATTTCAGTTTCTTAAAAAAAAGAACATGTAATTTATAAAATAGAAATCCAAGTATTTAAAACGGAACTAGGCGGACATTCACTCAAATAAAAGACTAAAACGCACAGTTAGGATTGCCGTTCAATTGAGATGTAATGGGTTGCTTATAATATAATCTTTCCAAAAATAAATTTTTGAACGTTTCCGAGCCGGCAAATCCGGGCAATATTTTTCATAAATCTGGATTTGAGAATTTTTAACTAAAAAAACTGAGAAACATCCGGACAAATAAAAAAAAAATCCAGGTATTTCTCCAAAACGAAATCCAGAAAAAAGATAAATTATAAACATATGCTACATGCATGCTTGACACAAAAATCATAAATTAGCTAAGTTTGAGTTTTTAGTTTGGATTTTTTCTAATTTTTGCTAATCAGGGCAAGGCTGGATGAAACCAGGAAATCTAGAATGCTTATTTTAGAAATAAGGCAGTTTATTTTTTTTGTTAGGGAGATCCAATAGAGCTAGTCACATTTCAATTGTTAAAAAACCAACAAATCTGTTTTCCATCTGACAGCACTAATGCCTTCAAATAAGAGCAAAAATGTGAAAATTGATTCAGACATTTACCTACGTTTTGTTCCCATTTTCTCCATACTAGTATATTTCCTATATATATTAATTACCCGGGGGTATTTAAACGAGAAAGAGCTACATAAATACAAACATTTTCGTTTAAGACAAAGCTATTTGTATTTCAAATGTAAGTGTTTTCAGGCATAAAAAGATTATTATGACAAAAAACATTAAATATTATGATGATTATTTGGGAATTTAAAGTTTTCCCACAGAAATATAGAATGTTCCGATAATTATAAATATCTACACTATAAAATAGCCATAAAGCCCGTCTTGTGAACTCGGACGCGAACCACAGTGAAAAAATATTCCACAGTGAAATGTCAAATCGGTCAATTCTCCAAAATTAGCAACAGGTTTGTTCAATGACAGATAGAAATTGGTTTCGATCGATTCCGATCGGTAAATGACAGCCCGCATAATCAAATATCATACCCGTTATCGTTGATATTATTCTTATCTGATTACACGAATAGTGACTATTCGAGTAATCGTTCTAAAATCTTTTAATTTTTAACTAACTTTTATGTTTTTCATGCGTCTTTGCTTGAAATGATGAAGAATGATTTTTGAAAGATACGAGTAATAATCCTTAGAACAAAACTGAAGATGAATCTGAGTGTGTCTTCACTATAAACAAAAAAAATGGCGTGCGATTTCAGTCTTATGGGCCCGTACCTACGTTTCCGGAAAACCCCTTAAATTTGGCCAGTAAACTCTAGAATGGTCATTACAGCACTGAAGATTAAGAGCACCGAGGCCCACCGCAGGGCAAGCAATAAAGGTAGGTGAAAAATCTTTGTTGTTTGGCGAAAATTCATTCTTCCAACTCTCCTACAGCTCAACAAGGAACAGAAGATGCCGGGACAAACTCCATCATCCGGCCGAACAAACACCGGAGCAACTATAATTGCAGCAGCTGCAGTGCATGGTGGGAAATGTCAGTGTAGGAAACAAAATTGGAGATGGCAACAGCAGCGAATAAACGGGTTTGGTGGCAAAAAAGGCTATTCCTCCGAAAACCTCGAATCTCCTGAATTGCGCGAATAAGACCGGTTCCATAATACTGTTGCCCACCCGGAGATATCCTCTGGTATCGAAAATTCTCTCGGAATGCCGTGGAGTCCTCTTGGTGATGGAATTGGTAAGTTTGAAAATTTCGACTACATATTTGTTTTCAATTTGTTTACTTTGATTAACTTTGATGGAGAAATCAGGATTTTTTATTCTGAAATCTGATGATGTTCTGAAAAATAACTATACATAATTCCGATTAGAAGACTAAAACCTGTTCTGTTTTCTAATCGAAATTACAGTTATGTGCCATTTTATAATATTTCTGTTTAATAATTCTTTTTTTTTCCCTTTATTTTCAATTTTATTCTTATAGGTCCGGTCCTCCTATGAATAATGTCTTTGTGCTTTAAGCCGATCTAAAGCTGAAATAAACAACGGTAGCAGCATCCCGCATCAGGCCTTCAGGATTCACTGCATCTAACGGTACAATTGTGAAAATTGTCTTACCTTGTTTGTAATTTGGTTTTTATGTTTTAGGTAAATCGGAAAAAAATCTACGCCAAAACTTTTCATTGGTCAGCGCTGTTCGAGCACTATTTGATTCTCTTGACCTGCGCATTAAAAACACAACCATACTTAATGCGCACTGCAGAAAAAGCAATTGTGGGGCGCGTTTTCCAGGTTGAGATCGAGCACCTTATCACACAACATCTCTCAAAGTCCTCGCCTTGGAGAAGATTTTCCTTCTCTGATCGCTGTCATAAAGCATCTGCTGTGTGTTAAAGATCCGACTGATTTGGCAACTAAGATCCTGATCACAACCAAACAGCTTCTGGCTCAAGTTCCTTCTGACATGTAACTGCGATCAAATGCATTTGCTTAAAGCGATCCGCACTCAGAGTAGAGGTTGGTTATGACCTTCTCACTAAGCGGGTTCCGCTCGTTCAATGATGAGTATGTGTGCCTTAGTTAGCCGGAAATCGGCGAAAACGATGAGGCGAAAAATCGGTTGCCCCACGATGCTCAGAAACAAAGGAGTCTGAAAAACAGCAAAAGAATAGTCAGCTTATTCAAAAACGTATCCGCGGCCCAGGTTCCCACTCTTGTGATATACACACTGTACAAGCACTGTACCTTATAGTTAACCCGAAGTCTGAATTTATTACGAAGCTGTCATATTTTGGTAATAATGTTAAAGGTTTATACTTATATGTTTCTTTCGAATGTTAATTTTTTGTTATGTTTTCTTTAGGTGATTTGGTAAGCAGCATCTGGTTTTCCGAACTGGTTGAATATGGCAAAATTCAAGAGATTGACAACAGCAGTTTCTTGAAAAATCGAAACCGTACTCCCACACACGGTGTATAGAGCCGGTTCCGATGGTAATTTATTGTAACATTTAAACTTTAATATATTGTTTAAATAATAATTTTGAATATATTTTAGGTTAAACAAGCCAAATACAACATCCGACTGAATATGGCCGTACTACTTGGATTTCGTTGAATCACCCTCTACCCTATTCTTTTTCTTCGAACTGTAGATACGAAAGTAGAAATATGCACCAATTAAACAGGAGGGTTGCATTATTATTAAGGAATACGACAAGGTATTTATTCATTTATTTTTTTCGATATTGATACATATTAGATCGTTGAAAATTGTATTTTTCAACTGTATCGAAATCTATGTTTCACATTGGAATTAAAATTCAGCAATCTTTAAGACTCTTTAAAAGTTCTATTTAAGTCTTACTTAAGGATACCATTTCTCTTAATAAATTGATCACTTATTTATATTTTTTGTTAAATTTCTTAATCAAATCCAAAAGAAAAAGTTAAAAAAAACCTTTATGATTCGTAATTAAAAAAAAAAGAATTTGAAAATTAGCTGTTTGAAATATAGTCTGACATGAAAATTCATAATCTCAAACCATTATTCTTAAATCTATTCAAATTGCATGAAAGAGTTTACATCTAAATTTTACGTTAAGAAACTGATTATGAAACAAAACTTTTAACGTCATAAATCAGTCAGGCTGGAGCCTCTACAATTGTTTTTTTAAATTATTTCAGCGATCTACGGTGACTAAATTCCTTTCGTTACTGTTTGTTTGGACCACGCTGCTGAACATGCTGTTTTTACGACCAAGGCACAAATTCGATTTATTTTGGAGGTGGATGCGATAGAGTTGAGAATAGATGAGAATATATATATATATGTCTTATTCGATTGAGATAATGTACAAGTGCCAACAGTGTGTTTAATGTATATTAAGTAAATGTTATGTATTTGTTGTGAATATAATGTTATAATTAACTACTTTAAAACATATTTTTATTTTAATAATTTGAATTGTAATAATTTTATCAAAACTACACCATACGTTCTATCGTTATTTTTTTATACAAAAATCATTGAGGGAAGATTACACGTATAATACAATTCGCTCAGAGCGAGTAGAAAAAAGCAAAAAAATTGAATGGTTACTCTACTTAACGACCCGTTCACTGTATCGTAAAGTGCGTCCAAACGATTCCATTTCATGGAAAAATGATAAGCCTTATCTTACATTAATAATCCAAAACTATAGAAGTAATCTTTTGTGTGTCTCGGGAAGAAGATAATGAGAATAGTCATTGTATAATACTGCTCCATGCGGGAGAACATTCAATCAATGTTTTGATCGAAACTAGTCAAACCGGTGTGTTCAAATTTAAATTTATTTAAAAAAACAAAAAAAAAACAAAAAAAAACTGTTTTTCTTCTTAAAAACATATTTAGCTTTGAAAACGATTGATTCAAAAAAAAAAAATCATCCAAAAGCCCTTATCTGTGAAAACAATTAATTTAAATTTTAATTACAAATTTTAAATACTTTCAAAAAGTATTTGTCGATCAAGGAGTAACGAGCTTTACGATAGATAATTTCTTCATCATAAGCGAATTGTTTCTTTTAAATAAAATGTATACAAAATTTTATGACAAAATAGCCATTTTTTACTCTTTTAAAAAGTAACAATCAATCGGTTCAAATTTTCCAATTATTTTCATCTTTTTTTGAAGCACGCGTTTGAACAGAGTGGATTCTATGTGCCCAAGCGGGTCTTCAAAATTAAAACTGTCGTATGCGATTCATTGTAAACATAGAAGTTCGATGTATTTTTAAACCTTTAATTTCCTTGAAATTTGGTGCAATCAAAAAAAAAAATTTTTTTTAAGAGAAAAAACTTTTTCCGTCATCGGTGAAAAATGCTTTCAGAATAAACATTGCCAATCGGACGTGAAAATGAACGTGGAATTTATATTCATCACTCTTGTTCGTTTTCCGTTTTCACGTTCGCTCAGTGCGTTTACACTTCGAGCGGAATTGCAGTGGACGCGGAAAAAATATTCCGCAGTGAAAATCGGGGGAGTTGAAATGAAACAAATTTTAAAGGGTATTGAACAAGGAAATCAGTTATAATCTTTCTACCATTTCGCATCTATTCCACCTAGTTTCGCAATCATGAAATAGTCGCGTGTAATCGAGTGTTTCAAGAATAAAAGTATTTCCATTTTCACGTTCACAAGAGGTTTAAATGCATCTGTGTAGTTTTCAATTTTGGCTGCGTACTGTTGTTTACATCCAAGTGAAGTAAGCGTTGTCATTTTTTGTCGTTGTTGTTGTTGTGGCCTCCCGAACAAAGAAAACGGATTCTACACAAATGACGCACTGTGAGTGGTTTTTCAATCAGAAAACTAGCTAAGGATGAAGGTGTGAGTGTCTTAGCAGTTTAAACTGCTTAGCTTAGCTTAGCTTAGCTTAGTTGACTACTCATATCCACCTTAAATCATTGAACTTGAAGTGCTTGGATATGATAATTCATTTAAAATTTCAGATAAAATATTTGATCGGACTTTGTTCAATTTACGCACTTCAAATTCCATGATCGCTGGCGTGGCTAAGCAGAACAAGTTCTACCTCGCCAATGGTTGCTACTCCGTGATTGATCGAGGCCATCAGTTTTGTCCAAGGTCCAAAAGAATGGTGCTTGGGACTAGCAGCTCATTCACAATGCACAAAACTCATGCTCTCCCTTTGAAAAATGATCAATAACGGCGCCGGCCACGTCCTAGTAGTCAATGAGGAATAAAGGAAGGATTGTTAGTAGGATACTTCAAAGGATCAATTAACAACCTTTTGTCTCTTTATATTCCAAATATTAATTTTGAAAAATTCAGAAACAATTGTAAGTCAATATCACCAACTATAGAAACCGTCTATACGTCTGCGAATCTATATTCAAATATCCATGGAAAGGGTTTTGTTAGTAGGGGAAAGGTTATAGATCAGGATCCATTTTGGTGAATGGTGCGATCGAGTTTTCCTACACCTCCTATGCTCCTAGATTTTTCTTAAGGAAACTCCTATTCTATCTTTGAGGCAGTGATAAGAAGTTTAATAGTTAAGTAAAAATGTGTTTAATGTTCTTTAAACTAGCTGATATACCGATGTGTTTTCAAAAACGATCATTTAGAGTAAAGATTCTTTCATCATACTTCGGAGAATATGAATTGGGAGATATTTAAAATTTTAAAATTCATTGATGGATGAAGTGCAGCTTATTTTTGTTCTTTTTAAATTTATAACTTGGTGGTAGGTTGCGATAACTGAATAAGATCGTTTTTGGAAACTCATCAGTGCAATTCAATTCTTTGCCTCATACTGATTGCACAATTGAACGGAGAAAACAAATTAACCAATAAAGTTGGTTATTCATAAGCTTGACTTCACAAGATGGAATTTGCAGAAATAAACTCAAAGAAAATATTTTTACTGATTAAGAAAAAAGGCCATTAAATAATAACATCGTTTGCCGTAGTATTAAAAACCACTGTTTAAAAAGTTATTCAAAAACTAAAAATAACTTGTATTAATGACACCTGATTTAAAAATTTCATGCTTTTTTTTACACCTTCTGCATTACTTTCCAAATAAAATGTTACAAAAAAACACATAAGAAAAATACAAATTTAACATAAATTATTCGATAGTAAACATAAAAAGTGACAGGAACTACCTGAATTAGAATTGCTGTATTCCTTAATTACCACATAATACGATAAAAACCATTAAATAAAAGTTTAAAATCTCATAAAATTAATCATCAATTTTCTATTTCTGTTTACTAAGTGACCTCAATTGAAAAATTCAATAGTAAACTAAACCATTTTTGAAAAATATTCAGTATATATTATGGCAAACGTCCCCACGAACAACAGTACCTCGTCAAGGAGAAAAACAAAATCCCTAAGAATTCAAAACTCAAACTATAAGTACGTGAAATTATGTGAATTGACACCCTTATAGCGTTTTCGTTTCTCTCCAATGGCACAGCAGCAATCCCCTACCTAACAAACAAACAAAATCGTCACCCGGGACAATGCATATAAGTTATTTTCACCTTACCAGGCGACGACCCTACCCGTACATGCAACTAAGTTCCACCCCTATGCCAGCATAAAAGAAACGAAAACGCTATTAAATACATATTTTTCTCAACCTTGCTATTTTCTTCCATCCAGTAAAACCAACATACAACATCAATTAGCCTCCAGTCTCCTTTCTGACATCCTTGTCCACAATTTGCGTATTAACATCTATCAGATAAGGAATTCATTAAAGTTTTGTGAAAAAAAACGGAAAATATCGGCACAGGTACTAGAACTGATAATCAGCTGATATTCTTACACGAAAATTAAAAATAAAACCCCTTGAACAAAAGCTACCTGATGTGTAACCCCTGCTGTCCAATCACTGGTTCGATCACTTCAATCTAAAGTGTATATGTAATATAATCATGTCAAACATATAAAATAATAAACAATAAAAAAAATTATAGCAATGAAAATAAATAACTTATCTTCTGTTTTTTGAACCTTTCGAACGTTGTTGAGAAACTTTTTTAGCAGGTTGGTTGATCAAGATGCACCACGATTTACTCTTGTTTTTTTTTGTTTCTCTCTCCCACACGTCAACAGTGTTGACGTTTGGATGCGTTACGTTTCGGTTTCTCCTATTCCAGTAACGCTTCAACAAGAAGCGGTGCCTATGATTTTTTCCTTTCGCAGCATAGAACACAGTATACATTGTAACACATAATCCATCATTAAAGACAAAAATTTTTGGCAGCACTATTAATTCCGACGGTAGGTACATAGCGGAAAGTGAAATTGATGAAAAATTTACGGCCATCGAAAATCATTATTTTCGCAACTATTAAAGACACTTCCATTTAACCTCCAATCATTTTTCACTCTAAGCACTTTTGGCTATGAAACAAAACTATCACTTTTCTTTTAAAAGGCACTTTACGACTTAAAAACTAATTTTATCTTAGACTAAGAAATATTAACACGTTCAGCTAGCAGTGCTGCCGTCCAGTCCTGTCTTAGCAGTTTAAACTGCGTTGAGAAAGTATGGAGAACAGTGTACTTTCGCAGATTTCCCGAGACGCGATAGGAAACATGGCACTGCTGACTCTACAATGGACAAGAAAATCAAGGATTACAGAAAAAGGGAATCTTCGGCATCAGCTTTGGAGAGAATTGGACTTCGACCCATCGAAAGCAGAAGCAGCCAAAAACGAGTACCAAACAGGCTGAATCCGTGGGCTCGGAAACTTTACGACAAACTTCTGACCAAGAAATCGGTTTGTGTTATCATAGATGATGAAACCTATATTAAACTCGACTATGAAACTCTGCCGGGACCACAATTGTTTACTTCACCGAAGGGAAAGGATTTTCCTTCCTGCATCACTGAAAGCCATTTGCACTGAAAATTTGTGGCAAGCCATATGTGAATGCTGTAAAATGTCTCGTCCATTCATACCCAAAATAATTTTGAAATAAATTTCATGGCATTTTTCACATAAACTAAGCTTTTGTGGCATCAAATCGATTCTAAGTGTTTCTTGCAGTACCTTTTTTTAAATTTTTTTTTTCTCGTTTACGTATATAGCTCTTGAATTTCACGTTAAATCCAAGTGAATGCTTTTTTCAAGCGTGTGATTGCAAATTCTTATAGGAAAAGGTAATTGTCTTACTTTTCTGTCAGCTGAGTTGGTTTTCTGCTGTGAAAATTTCTGAGGGCGATGTATCTGGTTTTGTTAACTCTGTGCATATTTCAGACCGAATCGTGATAGTATAGGGTTTGGTGCAGTAAGATAAGTTATTAGGTTTTCTAATATTTTTAAATTATTTTGTTTAATTATTTCAGGTCATGTCGATATGTTGCTGCTGTAATTTGAGATTTCGCGACAGCAAAATAAGTGTAGTGGTAGTATTTCAAAGTAGTCGAAGATTCCTTTGAATTCAGCTATAGTAATAGGTGCGTAAGTAGGTGCGAATATCATTTGGATACTAAAAACATTTGACTTAGTCATCACATCGCGTTGAATTTACTTAAAATTCACGTAATTTGTAGGTGACTTTCATACAACATCAATTCTTATAGGGGCGCGTTTACATATTTATTTCGTTGCATCTACGTGAAAATCACTTGGATAAAAATCATGTAGTTTTCCACGTAGCAACGACGTGCAGATTATTTTGCGTGTACCGAAAGACATGAACCCACCAAACTGTTCAGAGATTCGTCCAATAGAAACCTTTTTGTCTGTGACGAAGACAGATCTGAAGAATATATGTGACCAGCGGACAGTGTGGAAAAATTCAAGAAAGGTTATCCTAAAGTGGTAAAAATTATCGGAGAAAGCACTCTGAAGAATCTGATGAGTAGTGTTAAGAAAAACGTAAGAACACTCGCTTACCCTACAAAAACTAATGCTTTGTATAGAAATTGAAAGAAAACACTATTTTACAGTATGTTTCAGAATAAAATGTATTTAAAAAAATCATTGTTTCTTTTATATAAGAAAGAAATTGTATTTATAATTTTAGGAACAGTCTATAATTGCGTTTGAGGGTCGTCGATGTGAGGTGAATTGTAAAAAATGTCCGTTCAAAGTGGAAATGAAAAGTGCATACGTGAATGTCTCATGTTATATTTTCGACTAATGAAGTTACCTTAGAATATTTGTTTATTTAAAGGATTCGAAAATAAATCACTACGTACATATTTAAAAAAAAAATCAACGTGAAACTCATTTAGTAGAACAATTTTTAACATTTGATTTACAAGTGAAATGTGAAAAGTGACCTAAAATTTATATGAAAATTATATGAATTCTGTTTGATACGCGATTTATGTAGCTTTTACATGATTTTCAGAGTGCAAAAATCTATGTATATTTTCCCGTCATCACGAGGGTGACAGAAATAAAAAAAACTATATTTTAACGAAGCGTTCATATAAAGAGTTTTTTGAGTGTTGCTGATCTTGGACTATGTAAATTTTTTATTTAATTAAAAAAAAACATTAGGGTAGTCATAAGCTGCATATATGGAGATTTTCAATTATTTGGCCACAAACCCTTAAATTTAATGCATTAAATAGTCTGAATAAATAAAATGCTGAAAAAAATCAACTCAGAAGCAGTCCTCCTAGAAAAAATTTCGTGGAATAGCTAAAAAATCCCATATCCAAATCACAATTTGATAATTAAGCTCATATATGTATATTTAAAAAAAATCTTTTTTATTTGACTGGACCTGATAGGAGTTTGTTTTAAGAAAATTGAAAACAAAGGGCCACCCTAATGAGCAACCTTTTTTTTTTTTTTTTTTTTGCCAGGAATTTACCACATTGTGGCATTCTTCCCTTAATGAGCAACCATCAAAACAAACCAGTATGTTAGAAAAATAGAAACCTTAGGATTTAGGTACTATTCAGTTCTCGTGGAACAATTGCAAATATGTTAAACCTAAAAAGCGAAGATCAAACATCTTCAGTGGAGAGCAAACCATCACAATTCAGAAAATTATTTTCGTTAGTATAAATGTGTCTATATTGTTCATACTTATAGCTCTTTTTTCTTAAAATTAAAAAATCAAATCCACATAAGTATGTGTTTGAGTCCCTTCACTTCCTTGTTTTTTGAGAAGAGATGCATTCTTAATTAATTTGTTCTGCCTGTGTCATATGTCGATGTTTCTATAGAGATGGCAGTAGGTAGTCAATAAAAAAGTCTGTTTTTTCTGTCTATATCCGATAAATACTACAAACCAAAAACTTTGACGCCGCCGTTACCGGGCCGGCCAAGTCCAAGAGACGCAGAGTCTACCGGCGAGACGGAATCTAACAGAACGACGACGACGACGACGTCGGCCGTGGACGCCAATTGCGAAAATAATATTTAAAAAAGTCCATTCGAAAGAAATTGGGGAGAGGCAAAACCCAAACCCACTTGCCTGCTGGTTTGCTTGAAATGCTAGCGCCAGGACACACAAAAACAAAATACCCCGAGGGACAAATCTTGGGCCAACAACAACAAACACAACGACAGTTTCTGTTATTCTTGTTGATGAAGCGCGCGCGAAGGATGAGAGGATGGACTTTGTGGCGACCGTAGGTCGTCGTTGTGGTACAGGAAAAGATCTTTCGATCCCCCCTTTCTGTAATGGTGGCGCCCTGCTCCAATATTGGGTTGGCTGCTTGGCTGACATCACTCCTCTCTATAGACATATTGGTTTGATTGCTCGTGGCGACGATAGGTCGTCAATTTCTGCGCGCCCTCTCTCGCGCGAAAAGGATGCAAAGCGTGTGTAATCGCATCTTTAGCATCCACTGGCTGGCTGCTGCGGATCACTCATCGACTTCGATAGATAGAACAAAGATATTTTGATGGCGCTAAAATAAGACGAACGTGCGGTGAGATACGGCAGGCGCTCGAGACACAGAGAGATAGGGCGAGAGTCACAGAGCGGGCGCTTTTCTTGACATTCCGCCAGGGTGACGCCGGGACACAGCCAGCCGACTGCCTTCCATTGAGAAGACGACGACGACGACGACGCCGCGGTCGCCGTTGTTGACTTGACTTTTGGTGAACTCGAACGAGAAATCGAATGAGGCTGATGGCGCCCGGGTTCTGCGGAACAGCTGTTGTTGGAGGGATCGCGGCCGACTTTTTACATTGTCATGTCATGTGGATTAAGTGATTGGGAAAGTGGAGGTTTTGACATCAATTTTTACATGGTGTTTTGAATAAGGGCTTCATCGATTGATGTGTTTCTTTTCTATTGTATAAATACACTAAATGAAACCAAAACAAAACCACCCTGATTTGTGCTTGTTAAAGGATTGTCAATTTTTTTAACTACTGTTTGTCTCAATTTTTTTAACAGATTACTCGATCACATTTTTTTTTCCTTTTTTGGATAAAACAATTGGCGTTGAGTTGATGCCTTAAAGTTTTGTTTTCTTCCCTTTTTTTTATAGAAATTTAACTCAACTACGAATCATTTGAATTGATAACTGCAACCATAATCCGCTCTTGGGTGTCAATATGACACTATTGGAAGTTTGGCGGCTTGTAACTTTATTCGGGTGCATCCAAATAATACAATTTCTTCGGGGACCCTCAATTAATTCTTGAAATCTTTATTTTTGCATCATTACTTTTTTTAGGGACCGATTTTTTCAAAATGTATAGTTTAGGAAATCCCGTAATAAAACTCAAATATGTTTTTCTGACATTATTCACCTAAAACACTCAGTTTTCCGTTATTCGAAGTGTAAGAAAAAATACGAAAAAAACATGCTTCGAAAAAAATACTGTAGAAAAAGAAAGCTCATAAAAAATTTCACTTACTGTCTAAGAAAGCTGAAGATAGAAGCTATACGTTGCTCTCGAAATCCAGTGCAAAGTTGAATTCAAGTGCAAAAAAAACTAAGGAATTGCAAATTGACAAAAAGTTTGAAAACCGACAACTTTTGAGAATCTAAAAAAACAATCTCAAAATGCAAAAATGTGCCAAATTACATCAACTTTCCAATCCTCTTTTCAAAATTCATCTGGTTTGACTTACACAATTTTGACGATTCATTAATTGAAAAGTACGGGTTTTAAACCACTTTATTACATTTTTCGTGGTCATGATCTTAAAAAATGTCATAAAAATAAATACTTATGTACAACGTATAGCTTTTAACTTCAGCTTTCTTGGCAACTAAGTGAATTTTTTAAGCATTTCGTAGCTGATTAACAGTCTTTTTTTCGAAGCATGTTTTATCGGATTTTTTCCTCTTGACTTTGAATAACGGAAAACTTTGAAAAACATATTAGAGTTACATAACGAGGTTTCCAAAACAATAAATTTTGTAAAAATCAGTTAAGAAACAAGAGAGATATAGCGGTTTTTGTCAGGAATGTCAAAATGGCACTCCATGGATTGTAACGGGTGAAAATTTTAAGGGACGGATGTGGGTTAAGCGACTTGATTTCATCCATATTTCCTTCAGCGTAAACAAAAACAAAAATTATGTCATAAAATTATGTCAAAAAACTACGTCAAAATACGTTTAAAACCCGGAAAATCGTTGACAAGTAAATTTCAATTCACAGCAAGAAAATACTGCCATCATCAACTTAAAATTGGAAGAATAATGATTTAACGATAGAAAAATTAAATAAGTTTTTTGGATCCAAATTAAACCGAAAATCTTTGTTTTATCATTTTACATCAAGTTGATGAAAAAAATTAAGCAGTTTGATGCTGTGATACATAGCTCAAATGTAAAATTCGTGAGTGCTAGAGTGAAATCTCGTAAACCCCCTTTAAATTCCGATGAAAACCTCGAAGTTCTAGGCTAAAGCTTGCTTCATTCAGAATTGAAACGAACTTTTACTCATATTGTGGCACTCCTGATGGATGTGGAAGTTCTTGGCGCCCACGTGTCGAGAATTTTGTCAGCTTCACGGGTGTATTTTTGGCATTCCGCAAATCGACTGTACATTAGACTGCCTCAAATTTGTATGGGAAATTTAAAACCTGTGAAATGTTATGCGCTGCAGGCTAAAATTGATCCTAGTCCTAGCCAAATTTGGGCCAGATCGGATCACGGGAAGGGGTCGCTCAACGAGCTTGAAGTTTGTATAGGTTTTTGAAACATTTTGTTCGCAAGAAACATGAACAACTAGTTTTTTTAGGATGGTATTCATCACTGTTAATGGGTCGAGGCGGTCGAACATATTGACGCCTCATTAAGAGTAATGAATACTACCGTGAAAAAAGTTAGCCCATTTGTGAAGCCTTATAACTTTTTTATCTTATCTTTTATCGAAATGCAGTCTTCGGATGAAATATTTTTCATAATTTAGGCTTTAAGAAAACTTGTTTTTGAAAGAAATCGGCCAACGGGAACCGAAGCAATTGATGAAAAACTTGTTTTTCATGTTTCTCCCGAACAAAATGTCTCAAAATCCCATACAAACTTTAGGCTCGTTGAGCAACCCCTTCCCGTGATCCGATCTGGCCCAAATTTGGCATGAGATCTTGTACTAGGCCTAGGATCAATTTAAGCCTGCAGCGCATAACTTTTTCAAATGTGGGGTCAATTGGGGCACTCTACTGTACATTGTAAACAATCAACATGGAAGTCGAGAGAAGGGAAAAAATTGTGCACAGTAATTTGGAGAATCCATTGTGGTCTGCATCTAGGCTAGCTTAACAGCTGAAATTGCCAAAAAATACCGTATTCGGAAGCCTCAAGCCAATTGTCGGAGTGGAACTGTCGACCGGAAATTGCGTTCTAAGATTTTGAAGCTGATTAAGAGGAATTCCAATCTATCGGACCGTTATTTGGACAGAAAATTCGGTGCTGCAAACAGTCAAATCGGATCATAAAACAGAAGCTATACGACCAGATGCTGACCAAATTCGACGGATGTCTTCTGATGGACGATGAAACCTATGTCAAGGCTGACTTCGGGCAAATCACAGGACAACAATTTTATTGGCAACGGCTCGGGGGAATGTTCCAGTCAAATTTAAATATTTTTTTTAGAAATTTGCATGAAAATTTATGATATGGCATTTGCAGCTGTGGCAAAAAAAAAACGAAAGTTTTCGCTACAAATAAGAAAATATGTTGGAATTATAACAAAAAGAGAGTCTCCAAAAACGAACTTTGAAGTTCATTCGATCACACGACAATCCCGTAAAGTCTTGGCCAGATTTGGCAAGCTGTCATTACAGCAAATTCGTTCAAGAATGGTATGCAGAGAAAGGAGTCCAGTTTGTTCCGAAAAACCTTAACCCACCCAACTGGTCCCAGCTTCGCTCTATTGAGAAATACTAGGCAATCGTGAAGAGGAGACTAAAGGCAAAGGGAAAGGTTGTCAAAGTAATCAATCAGATGAAGACCTGGTGGAATAAGATAGCTAAAACTATGACGGATAAGTAATGAACCGTGTTACAGGAAAAATTTGAGAATTTTTTCGAAATCGTGACGAACTATTTTCTCCGTATTTTTTCTTCAAAGTATTGAGAAAACGATACATTAGTAAGTATTAAAAAAAAAGATCTTGAATAATAAATAACTGAAATACAATTGTTTTTGTTCCAATTTTATCTGAAGCAAGCTCTAGTTTACACTGCAGTAAGCAATTCAAACGGTTCGTAGAAGAATTATTATTATTATATAGTTGTAAATATACGAACGTAATACGAATACGAACAATATTGATTTTATAGAATATATTTGTGGGTTTTTTTTAATTTTTCTTCGCTTCATATTTTTGGGCCTCAACTCACGTTGAGGTTAATCGAAAAAATAAATTATGATTGATTTAATCGTTAACAAATTTCAAACAAATTTTAGAAGCAAAATTTGAGGATCATTCATATTTTAACAAGTTTTCCTTGTTCAGGTTGATTCAATTTTTGTTTCATTCAGTTAAGTAAAAATATCACCTTTTACAGGTATAGCCAAAGCTTAGGAGCTTACAGAAGTTTCTCTCTAAGCATTTCAAATTTAACCCACAAACGAGCAAATCAACCAATTGTTGAATCGACCAAGAACCGTTATACGCTAACGCACCTTCATCGAAAATCCCAGAGCAGTAATTGTGCGACTCAGCACGACATGGACCTACTAAAACCATTTTGTAGTAAAACGTAAAACCATAGCCGTCATTGTACCCAATTTATCGCGCCCTGCCGGACTGCCGAACTGTTTTATGACGATCCCAAAACGTGCTACTAAAACATTTGAAATTTGCAAAACATGTCTATTTGGCCGGGCGGGCTTCGGTGGCTTCCGACCGAATAACCCAAACACACAAGCCGCCCAGACCGGACGACCGACCGGCAGCAGACATTGAATTAAAAATAAAAATATCAAGCTCTCTCTCTCCACTGCTGTTCAAGCACCCTTCCATGAAACGTTCGGTGTTGTTTGTGTGCCAGACATTTGTAAGGTAGAATACTGCCGTGACAAAGTCCGACGAGATTAACCCTTTGTGGTGGAGTGTCGCGAAATAAATCATAACCATTGGTCAAACAATTTTTGTGTCCGGACAATTAAGGGATAACACTGAGCTCTACTATATCTGCTTAGTAGCGTTTAGTAAACTTTTTTCGGTTCATAAGTGAAATCCGACCATCGCCGGTCGATGTGTAGGTACCTACGAATGCCCCCTTCCGAGAAATGGCTACAATTTCGCAATAAATATAGAGCTTCCCATACCACCGCCTGCCCTCAAGCCAAGTGCATCCGTGTTTAGCCTTGGTTGCGGCGATTGAAGGAAGACATATTTCGCCGAAGCCGATAATGAGTCAGAGTCGATGGGGCCGCCCCGCACAAAACAGAAGGGCAAATAATAGCAAAAGAATTGTCAGTTCAAAAATTTCTTTTTAACTTTTTAAAGTAGTTGATTCAAATCATATTAGCGTTTTACTCAATTAGAACTAATAGAGCAAATACATTCTTCAAATAAGCAGGCTCTCATATATTTTTTATCTGAATCGAGAACTAATCGAGAAACTGGAACAAAATGTGGTATGTGAGGTAGGGTGGTCGGTATGTTCCGGAATGAAAACCTCTGGAGCTGAAATCGTTCCTTGGCCTGCTAGAAGACCCCATGTCAAATTTCAGCTCATTCGGTTAACTTTAAGGAGCCAACGAGCTTCAAATTTGTATTTGATTTAGCTACAAATCCACTTTTTTGCCTCTAACTTTTACGCACACCTACTTTTTAAATTCGCTCTTTAAAGTTTTGTACAACTGTTACTTTAATTTATCGGTCTTATCGGTGAAAAGTGATGTCCTTTTTAGTAGGGACATCTAAAGATTATGTAATTGTATAGATTGATAGAAGGTTAGATGAAATGAAAGATGGTGAAAATGACTGGGTAGAATTTATTCAGAAGCATTATCATCACATATCAAATTTTTGTTCCGCACGGGCCAACTACTATGAAGTGGTAGATACAAATAGAGTTGCATCTACCACCACATATTAGTACGCCAAGCGTGGTTCGCCCCACAAGCGGGAAAACTTGCAGTGCGAACCAACAAAAAGATGCTGTATGATCGCTCAGATAACTCGAAACGCATCTTTTCTACTACTACACCCACAAATTAGACTCTACTCCAATAATGAACTTCCTTGGAGGTGGAATTATCGGTATAAGATTCTATGCTGGACCGGCATTCACAAGCTTTCTAATAACTGGCATTGTTTTCCCAGCGAAACCACATTGCATATGTCTAAAAGAAACAAAATAAAACATATACCATATCCTATCACAAGACAAAGCAGGATTGAAACAAAAAAACAAAGAAAACAGTTTCTAGTTTTCCATTCAAACCTCATTCCCCTCCCATTCTCATCCCTTTCCCATCAAAGACAAAGAATGATGAAAAAACACCGACCAAACGGCAGACGGCCAATGCAGTGCGTTTTTTGGTAATCGGTGGTGACAGAAAGACTAAGACAATAAACTTTCGTTCGCTAACCGACTCAGATGGTGCACTGGGTAAAACATCGGACTGGCAAGCCGGGATCAGATGTTGCGATGAGTTCGATTGTCACTATTTCTTTTTTTTTTTATTTTGGATGAACTATTCAATAGGATGAAAATCCTATGAAAGGTCTGTCTTGTTTCGCTTGAATGTTGTGGTCATGCATTATTTTGCTTGGGAGCTCGATTTTTTGGGCCAGTAGGGCTTTTCCAATCAAATCATGTTTGGTACAGTAAACTTTTCACTGCATTTTCGGTACAGATATTTGCTTAATAGGCATTGGATTTTTGTAACCTCTTCTACGGGTGTACTACTCAACTTATGCATATGATCAAAGAGATTCAAATTCGCTTTTCTAGATTTTTATTTTTAGAGCTCTTTTATTTATGTGTGCTGTATTGTTAAAGATCATATCAATTAGAATTTTGAGTTTACTTGACGGTAACTTCTTTGTAATCTATTGATTACCAATGTTTATGAGGTAATACTTTCTGCTGTTTTTTTTGTCTTTGTTTTTCGTAGTTTTTATGGGCCCTTTCCGATTTTTTTTCTTGTATACCATCCTCAAAATAGGTTATTCTTTTTCGCTGGAGGAGTGAGAAATTGAACCTCTGACTGTCTGGTTAGTATCACTGTTTTAAGCCGGTTCTGTGCCACTCCTTTTTTATCTTTGATGAAACACTTGTCTGAGAAAGTCTGGATTCAGGGCAGTTTAAGTACATCATCGAGGTACAAAGACCATTTTGATCCTATCAAACGAACTTCCAACCCTGAATATTGAGTTTAGCAGCCGAAGCTGAGGCATTGTCCGGATATTACATGTGCACGTTAGAGTCTTAGGTTTTTTCCTGCATGAGCAAATACACTGCGACCATTTGTTTGATCTATTGTAAAATAACCCAGCTTAATATTTGTCTGATCACGTCGTACTGTCATCATTGATTGAGATGTCAGTTGTAGTCAAAATCCAGACATAATTCCAGTTTGGGATAGTATTTCTTATGAATTCCTCCACCTTACTGGCCTTCATCTTCCTATTATCATCGGGCAATGCTTACCAAGAACTTTTAGTCAATGAGTCATAAGATACCAACAGTGCTTTGCAGTTTCTACTTCAGGTTTACAGAATTGCATGGACAATGTTAAAAGGTCTGTAACTTTTTTCAGATCACTTTTCGACAGAATCAAACGGTCGCGAGTTTTCTTTGAGTCGGGTTCTATTAATCTTTTTGATTGCCTAGCACCAAGCCATTTGAATTTTATTTTCCACTAGCGATTGATAAACCATCCAGAATAATGAAATAAAAAGGCAAATGCATATGCAAATACAAAATTAAATAAATTTGTAAATGCACCATACACGAAAGTGCGGTAGAACCATTGACAGAATATTGATTTAAATTTCCGTACGGGCCTTCTCACTGAAGGAAGAAGCACTTATCTCGCGCAATATTATTAGGCACAATTTTCCCGTTTGTTTGGATAACGTGCCGCTTTTAAGCCTAACCCTTTTCTGATAATCCTTACTGCAAGTTTTACTTTGTCATATAAACGAGTTCTGATCATTTTTTTCTCTATATCAGATTTTAGAGAACAATTCTACCGCATTGTTGCATGAAATTCTTTAATCATTGCCTATTGACGACCAGAAGCTGCACGCAAAATTCGACCTTTACTCCAAACATGAGTTCTCGATAATTCAACGTAATTGGCATTAGATGTGAACACGATCGACGATAATAAGATTTGTGATCGCTGGCATTGGCCTGTCAGCGCAACCACATTGCGTATGACTGAAAACAGGGGTTTAATGTCCTTCCTATCCCATCACGAGACACAGGAAACGCCAGGCAGCCAGCGAGGAACTTGGACTGCGGAAAAGATCCTTAATGAAGTACGATTCCGTCTCAATAGTTTATAACACCCTTTACTTTGTGTTAGATGTCACATGCAGATAAAAAAAATCCCCTATTTTTTGACAAACACTTATGGGTCTCTCTTTAGGAGTGAGTGAATAGCTTTTAACATTTTTCCCCACTTGTAAGTCTTTTACGTAGACCTCGTAGGCCGTTTCCTTTTTTTAAATAATTTGTGCATCTGTATAACCCATTTTTTGGAGAGGCAGTGTCATTTTATGATTTTAAATCTATAGATCCTTTGCTGAAATCGCATTTGAAACCTAATGGAAACCTATAAATTTAAAACGGTTTTTGTGATAATTAGAGCCTATATTGGGTTACTTAAATCCACTGAAAACGGGTTTTATTTACTTTGGTTATTATAACCTTTTCACATGTTGGTGCTGATTTCTTTGTTTCAAAGCACTTGCCAAGCTTCCCGGCTGTAAGCAGCTGTGGGTGTGTACGTAAGCGGGCAGTAGAAAAGCAAAAAAAAAATAGTTTCATATCTCCAATTCCCACTACCATCATTAGACAAGACTGGCAAACCAGCAGCCGAATTCCAGAAAGCCAGCGCTGTACATTTTATGGTGATTTGCCGTTTCAGAAAGACTATGACTACTATCCCAGGTTCCCAAATGACTCAGGAAGTACACTTGGTCAAGTGGTCGGGTTGGCAACACGATAACAGAAAATTGTTGGGAGTTCGATTCTCATTTTCGATGGAAATTTTTCTTTTTAAGTTTCTTGTTTTTGGAATGAATTATTCAAAAGGATAAAAAATCCCATAAAATGTGTTTTTTGTTTCGCTTAAATGTTTGTATGTAGTGGTCATCCATCATTTTCTCGAGTGTGTTTGAGTCTTTATGCCAGTAGTCGAGAAAGCAATCATATCATCTTTGGCGCAATGCACTTTTCTTTTGGTGTAGTCTATATGTATAAAAATGAATTTCTGTCTGTCTGTCTGTCTGCTCTTTAAAGACTCGGAAACTACAGAACCGATTCTCTTGAAACTTGGCAGGTGGGTGCTTTTGAGGCCGGGAAAGGTTCCTCTTATAGTTTTAGACCCCTCCCACTTACTGGAAGGAGTGGGGGGGCTTCGTCTAAAAAGCAAACACGAAATGTTTGCATAACTTGAGAACCATTCAAGTAATTGGTACCAAAAGCTGGCATGGGAGGGGATTTGGCTACGATAAATATTTCTATAAGCCTTTTGAACTCCTCCTTCCTTTCATAGGGAAAATAGGAAGGGAGGAGGGGAGCTCTCTTATAATTTATAACATAACTCGAGAATTAGTCAAGCAAATGCAACCAGATGTAACATGTGAGGAAACATGGATACGAGAAATGTTGCAATGATTATTTGAGGCCCCTCCCATCTTCCAGTGGAGAAATTGAAAATGAGAGGAGGGCTTCCATACAATTTATTGCAAAATTCGATAACTATTCGAGCAAATGGAACCAAATTGGCTTGGGAGGATATTTGGATATGGGAACAGGTTCCATGATTGTTTGAAACTCCTCCCGATTTGCATTGGGAGATAGAAAGAAGGGAGAGCGCCCATAAAATTTTGTCCAATACTCGATAACAGATTAAGCGAGGGAAATCAAATTTGGCATGCGAGGGTGGTTGGGTCACCGAAATGTTCCCAAAATGGTTTAAACTTTAAGAAGCTTTCATTAGAGATACATAAAGGGGGATCGGGCTCCCATACAATTTTCTTCATGACTGGTGAAATAATCGAGCAAATGGAACTAAATTTGGCATGGCAGGATATTTGCATACGGGAAAAAATCTATGATTGTTTCAGACTTCTCCCTGATCCCAGTAAGCAAGTAGGGAGAGAAGTGGGGGCCATCACAGTATTTTTTAAAGATGTCGAGAGTTAGTCTTTTGAAAGGAATAGTGATAGTCATAGTGATAGGAAAATTAATTTTAGGACAGGGTTTGAAAACAGAAAAGAATATTAAGAAAACAACAATAAATCTCATTTGTTAAATTTCCATCAATTTCAGAAGGTGTAGCAAAGCCTACCCGGTCAAATAGTGGTAAATAAATGAGAATGCTGTGATCTCCATTCATTAGTTGAATCACACAGTAGAGTAATGAAGTTTTGGTCTGACTGAGCAAGCTGCAGATTATGTACTTATAAAAATGTTAATTTTTTGTTTCCATTGAAAAACGAACACACACATATAGGATCTCAGTGAAACTTCATGTTTCTTTGAAAAGATCTAATTTACTACTACTTGAAAACTTATCCGGTACAACTGTGTTCCATGTTTACTCTTGGACTCAAACTCGGACATCGGCTCAGGAGGCAACTGACTTGCCAACTGAGGTATATCACAATCCTATAAAATAAAAATTTTACATATTGATGTTACAAATTAAAACGCTCTCGAACTCAACCCTTTGAACTGGCGTTAGGCTTTTCATTTCACTCTTTTTGAAGAATAATCATAAGAAAGTAATTCGGTTCGAGTGAAGTCGTTATCACATCTTACATCCAGATATGGTAAACCGTTTACAGTGTTCTCGAGTGAGGCCTTTTGAAAATATATTAAGATGTTATCAAAAGCTTATTGAAGGAATATCCCAAAACTATCAAAACATATGTTAACATGTGTTAACACTGATGTGCAAAGATGGTAGAAAAACATAGTAAGATGATAGTATTAACAATTCATTCGACACTCTCAGATCACAAAGGAAACCGTGGGTTTCTCATCATGTATCCATAATCCTATCATCATCTTCTGGAGCAATCAATCCATCGATGCATTGTGCTCATTACTATGCTGTGAACACTATCAACCAAAATACGCATCGATAAGTAATTCCGGCTGGCACTTGGCCATAATTCAACCGCTCCGCGTTGCGATTCTTTGAGGGCCATCGTCGTCCGTATTCCGTCGACCGTAACCGCAAAATTCAATATGAAATGCATAATTTGCACATCGGATCTCTCCGCCCTAATGATGAGATCCGGACGAATAAAATTAACCTTCCACGTATTTCTGTGTGCGGCTTTTTTTTCGTTCATTATTAACTAGCAAACGAAGCAGCAGAAAAAATGAACGTTCCACGCTTGGCTACTGTACCATAGTGGCCCCAGTTGTTATTAGCATTATTATTATTATCATTGCATAAACCGATACCGATTTACCGAAAAAAAAACCCATCATAGCACGAACTGTGTAAAAAGATCTCCAATTCAATTGAACAATCAGAGACGTTGTAGCCCCTCTGACATCCCCCATTGCATTGGAGAGCCATTTATTCCAAAATGGGGAGCAGAAGAAAAAAATTGGTTGAGAGGATTCAAGTTTTGTATGCTAACTCATGAAAGGTGAATAATACCACTCCCTCCGGGCGAATCATCGTCATCATCAGCAGCATCGTGCTTCGTCGTCTACTCCGATCCGGCGGAGGTTGATTCTCGTTTTCTTTTTTATTGACCCATTCTGTTGGACTATTGGATCTGGAAATTCAAAACAGAGAAAACGAAGAATCGACAATAAACTAGGATGCAGACTAGTATATTGTAGCTTAACCAACATTCACAGCCACGCTTCGTAAAATGGCCAGAGTATTTCAGCACACCCCCATTGACCGATCACAGGGTTACAGGATCTCAAGGATTGTATCCACACTTAACTTTGAATTAAAAAATACACAAATTGTCGAGCTTTATAGTTTTTCGACTTCCCAAAGGTTGTTTGATTAAAAAATAAAAACTTGAGCTGGTAACCCTACAAAAACCAAGACTTGCAGTCTAGCTGAATTTTGCATTGCAAAGCAAGAAACGTGCTTTCCAGTTCGGGTCCCACCAGTAGTATTGGCGTAAATGGGTTTTCATAAATACGACCAAATGCTACTACATAGTAAAGTTACTGCTGCCAGAACCACCACCATCATCACTGCACTGCATTTACTAGAACAGATAGAAGAAAACGCAGAACATAACTGCTACTACAAGTTGCTGCTGCTGTAGTTATTTCTTTCATCAGCCATCATTAAACTGGCGGATGGCACAGATGTATCCTAGAAGAGTTAGGGGAGATGCGGGTTAAATACCTAATCTTAGCAATATTTAACTTTTTTAGATGAAAAGGTGCGCTAAAATGGTTTAGGTATCTTCTCATTCTGGGTACGGGTCTACAAGTGTTGTGAACTGTAAACAACGTCCAGGTGGCCTCTAAGGAAATGAACCGTCCCAACACGCTTAAGAGGGTGTCCATAGATTACTTAACGCACTCAGGGAAGGAAGCGGGTGGGCCCAACCATTACGAGTCATGACATAGGAGAGAGGGGGAAATATGCTCAACGTTACGTTAGCAAAACGACGGTGGATGCTGTAAGCTTTCATGTAAGTAACATGATTAAAACTGAACAGTATCCATCCCTCTTTCAAAGGTTCTGAAAGGTGCTTCGCCACAAGCTGTAATGCCGTAATTCGTTGAAAACCCGAATACAGAGAAGTGAAGTACATATATTTAGCATAAGGTTGCCAGAATTTTTCAGCACGAACCTGGCCGGACAAATCCGGGTTATTTAATAAAAAAAACTTGACAAAATCCGGGCATTTGATTTCAAAACTGTCGACTATTATCCGGGCAATATCCGGGCAAATTTAGTCAAAACTCAGGAATTTTCAACACAAATAAAAAAAAATGTCCATCATAATCAGGACTTACTTTGGGCCTTTAAAAAACTGTTCATAATAATTTTTGTAAAGTTTGATCAAAAAAATTCGTTTTGGACGCAAAAAAAAAATACAACACAATTTGCTTTTTTTGTTTGTTTCGACAAATAAGGTGGATAAATCCGGGCGAAATTCGGGCTCTTATTAATTAAATTCGGGCAGCCGAGCCGGACCGGATTTTCGTTGAATTTTGCTTCAAATATCCGGGCCAATCCGGATAAAACCGAGAAATCTGGCAACTATAATTTAGCATCGCACGTTATGTTTCTTAAGTATAATAAACTAAACAAGTGAATATTGTTGTGTAGTTCAGTATTGTTCAGACTAAAAATTTATGCATTTCTTAATTAATAAAAAAATTGAAGGGTGAGGGTGTTTCTAGCGTTATGAAAAATTACGTACGATGTGTGACATACTGGATGAGGGGGTATAAAAGTGCATTTTTTGTAATCTATATAATGACGTTAATTAAGAATGACGCCTAAGATCCGCACAAAAATTGGGTTATTACTCAATTACCAAGCGTTGTAATTTACCACATTTGTGTGAGGGAGTAAAAAAGTAATTCAGAAAACTGGCTATTTTAGAACGTTGTTCAATAATACTGTAATCTGTTTTCCAAGCATTATTCGAAGAACTACGGTTAAAATTTCCAAGCAAGGTGTGAAAATGCGTTAATGAAATTAAGGAATTCAAGGCAAATAAAAGAAACAAAAAACATGGAACTTATTTTTTCTCTCAGTCTCATACAAATACAGAAACCTTTTTTTTAACTTGTTGAATAAATCCAGAATTATGCATAGGAAGCCAGCTACTTCAGCGTAGTGCGCAGTATCTCAACCTTTCAATCCAATTGTCATAAGATCAAATTTCGGTAATGGCAAACAACATAGTGTGGCTTCTGTTGTGTTATCGTTAGGGAAATGCTAGCCATCTGATATTGAAATGTGGAGGGTGCGTGTCGTGATTTTACGAATCTCAATTCATAGATTCACCCAAACACGTCTGTCACTCACAAGAATAGATCAATACCTGAGTTTGTTTCATTTGTTTTGCTAGTGTTGTCAAAATAACAAACGTTGCCATAGATATTTATTTCATTTTATTTACCTTCAGTGTTGCCGAATACAACTATTGTTTAATATAATTTCAATTAAATTATTTATTTCGTGCATATCCTTCATATCATCTCTACAGGGGGTAGGTTTAGTCAGCCAGCTGGTTTGATTTTCAATCAGAAAATGAGAACTTGAATTCCTCATCCCCTTTACAAAAAGTTAGCCTGAAGTAAAGTTAACTTAAGTTAAACATAATAAAGGTCTTCGGTCAAACCACAAGAATAAGAATGTCTTCAGACGAAACAAGAAATTGTAAGCTCTTAGAATACCAAGAGGGCTTTAGCTTAGAAACAACAACATTGTAAACTCTACGGAGTAAACAGAAGAAGATTGGTGGGCACATGGCCAATAGAGTTGTTTTTGACATTTCTTACGCACACTGGCTGAGCGTGTACAGAGAGACAGGGAATGCTTTAGGAATCCTGAGAAGGACGGTGTTAGCTTTCGAAAGCCCGTTAGCAGAAGATTATAAAAAAAATCAAACGAAAGGCTCAGTATTTGGCTGGAATAGCATTTGGTGGAAAAATTAAGTTTATGTTTACACCCTTTATTTTTAACTCAAAACAACTTGATAAACAAAATAAAATGAACAAAAAACTGATTTTGAAGAAAGATTTATAACTACTATGAAATATAACTTAAATTCACTTGACGTTTCAACATTCCCATATTATAGTTCGAAATTCCCTTATTTTACCAAACGGGTATTTTTTTAAAGCCAAAATTATTCGAGTCCATGTTTATTTGTTTATTTCTTGGTTATTGGATGAGTAATTACCATACAGACAAATATTTTAAAAACTAAGATTTTTAACTAATATCTAGTTTAAATTTACGTTTGCGAATACCTAGATTATCCAATATCAGTCTGCCAAATCTGTCGTAAACATAAATATTGAACTATATAGAAATGTTGTTCTGTCCATGAGAACTATCAAAAATCCAATTCTGTTATTTTGACTGTTTTTAGAACAACCATTATTCAAACAATTATGATTAATCAGCTTGAAAAACTTCAACACACGAACCTGCGGAAATGTGCCGGAACAAAACCAAACCTTATTAAATAATTGTTAAATGCAAAACAGGCGCTTTTCAGCATTAGAAAAGTTTTAATAAAAATCATTTTGACACGCTGGATTATTTAGGAGAAGTCCACACTAGAAGTCAGGGAATCAAAAAAAAATGTTTGCTGAAGTTCTGTACGACGTTTTTCGTGGTTTGATTTACAAGAGCGCATTTTTGTTCGTATGACGGACGTCGAAGCGGTTCAGTCCAGGGATGGCGTCGTAGAGCAAACCTTATAAAGCTACGCTGAACTCGGTCTAGGCGGTAACACTGAGCAGTAAACAACTTTTAACATATAGATGTCGTCGAAATCCTCAGTGTTTCGGCGCAGAAATTCTAATACAAAAAACCCTTTGGGGAAGTTATTGCAATGCGTTCAGCAAATGTGGGCCTGTTATCAGTATTTAATCCGAGATCTAATATGGACTTCACATTTTCCAGATACATTACAGTTAGACGATAGTAAAATTGACGATATTTCGTGAGGGGGTAGAATTCACTACCTTGCATTTGTTTTTGCATTAGCCTGCATCCCATTCAAGCGACATCAGCTTTCAAGCCTAAGGATATTAGCTTACAGTGCAAAACAGTCCATGCTATGTACTTTGAATCCTTCTTAAAAGCCTCAAATCGTCAGCATAGAGGAGCTTGTCAGGGTTAAGTGTTTCACAAAGATCATTCACGAATGCAATGAAAAGTAGCGGTCCGAGGTGGCTTCCTTAGGGTACTCCTGGCGGGGTTTTGAATATACCAGAGAGTGAGTTATTTATTTTCGTGAAAGCGCAGCGATTCGTGAGATATGACATGGCCGACACGAGCGACCAAGCTGGAAAACTAAGTCGGTTCATCTTCTTCGATAAGTACGTCGTGCGGGACTCAGTCGAAGCTTTTGCAAATTCGAAATAAATCGAGTCTATTTGACAACCTTTCTCTAGGCTATTTCTGATTGAGCTAACGTTGCACATAAAGTTCCTAACAGTTGACCTTTTCTTCACAAAACCATGTTGTGATCTGGATATGAAAGGTTTAGCGGTGGCGTCCATTCTTTCTGGCATCAACACTTCGTATACTTTGGAGATAGAATTTAAAATTAAGATATAGCGGTAATTTTCGACGTTGTGAGCATTTTCCGATTTAAATATTGTAGAAATAACCGCAATTTTCCATGCGCTGGAAACGATCGTTCACTAAATGATCGATTTAGAATACTACAAATTGGACTATCTAGAGATGTAGCACAATATTTCAACATAGATGAACGTAAACATGTTGTTCAGTGGAAGGCAAAGAGTCTTCGGGGACCTTTTAAACTTCGGAGAAAGTTTATTCTTGATTATCATGGATCATCTTAAATCTGGACGCACTGTTTATTATACCATAGCGTTCATATTTGTCGGATCTGGAATGTTTTGACATTACATGGTTTTGGAATGTTTCCTCTATCAGTGCCGAAAATTTCATTACGATTCGTTTTTTTTTTTTCATTTTAAAAAAAATTACACGTGCCACGAGCCGCGAGACGAAAATAAATTTTGGACACCTACGTCAAAAACTCGACGTTGTCGGGTTCAAAAAATCACGAAATCTGTAAAGATGGTCAAATCGACCGTGTGCAGCGTTTTCAAACGTTTCCGTGAGATGCATACTATCGATCGGCAGGTTCATACCAAGAGTCATAGTGGAACTAAGGATCGGAAAATGCATTTGAAGGTGTTGAGAACGATCAAGGCAAACCCAGGGCAGTCGGACTATGACATCGCCAAGAAATTCAATGCCGACCGGTGCACCGTCAGAAGGATTCATTCGCGCGAAGCAATACGATTTTATCGGGTCAGTAACCAAACCGGACATGAAGCAGAATGCACTCGGGATGCAAGGGACATGAAGAGATGGTGGAACAAAATGGCCGCTGAGGTCAGCGAACAGGGTGTCTTAACTACAATGAGTGTTTGGACACCCTGTTCCATCAACGAAACGTAAAAAAAGAAAGTTCAAAATTTCATCAAAACCACATCGGAATATTTATCATTTTTCTTTTAAAGGACGAAAACCTACATTTTGAGTACAAAACTTTTTTATTTCGTTCCTTTAACCCTGCCTCTTAAGAAACTAAACCAGTTAGCATAGCTTGATTTACTACTCACATCCACCTTAAGTTAAGCTTGCCAGATTGCCCGGTTTTATCCGGGTTTGCCCGGATATTTGATGCAAAATTTCGAGAAAGTCCGGTCCGGCCCGGTTGCCCGGATATCGTGAAAAAAGTCCGGATATTGCCCGGATTTTTTCACAATTTTCACAAAGAAACCAAAAAAAATCAAAGTTTTTTAATAAGTTTCAGCAAAATCGGTTAACGGTATGTAAATTTTCAACCCTTTTTTCAAATAATTTCGCTGATTCACTTTTATAAACCATTAAATATTTAAGTGTTCCAAAAAGTTTTTGGAAGTCTGCAATTACATTCTGTGCTTTTATATATAAAAACACCTAAATTTTGCCCGGTTTTTGCCCGGATTTTGCCAGGTTTTTTTGAAAAAATGCCCGGAATTGCCAGGCCCGGATGGGAGTGGAAAAAATTCTGGCAACCTTACCTTAAGTCATTGAACCCGAAATGCTTCCAAAATTCTGGATATTACATTTAAAATCATTCATCGCGTATTATTGTCAATATAAGACTTTTTTTCATGCGTGTTCTATGATTGAAGCGCTTTGGTTAAGGAAAAGTTACTGATTGCTGACCAGAATCCGATTAGAAAACGCAACATACCTCTGGAAGGCTTGACATTGCAAATTCCCCTGAAATGCTTTTTAATCTAGCAAAAATTTAGAGGAGTTTGTTTTCGAAAAATATTTGAAGTGATATTAACTGATTATTATTAACATTTGTCAAACATATCAAAAAAGGGAATCTACATAACATTTACACCCAAAAATCAGACGGACTGACAAACTTTTTTTTTACCCGTTCGAATGTTTGAATTTAGTGGTTATCGATTTTTTTATAAACAGTTATACAAACTTTTTATTGAAGTTATATAGCAAGGGGTTTTCCTTCAAATTAAGTTTAACTTCTTTGAAAAGATTAAGTTTTAAAGCTTTCATACATTTAGAACGAAATTGTTTTTTTTTTTTTTGCAAGTTTCCCATCACCCATGCTCCCCTATGGAACAACAATAACAACACCCGTAGATCTTTTTCAGCTGCATGAGCACAGTTCGTCGAAAAAGATACACGAGATAGCTAAGTACTACTGGATTCGTTTCGAATGATGACGATGATGATGATCATGATGGGTGGATGGCTTCAGCTGTAACCTATTCAATCGCTCGAGAGTCACAAATCCGAGACCAAATGCAGCGAAGTACAGAGGCGGCAGCAGCGACGGCAAGAGCCACTTAAGTAAGTAAAACCGTCTTTTCTGCCACGGTTCGAAGGAATCACTGACCTTATTCCTCGCCTCGGTTTTGAAGTTGCTCTGCTCGTTATTATGTTTTTTTCGTTGTTGTGCGGTACGTTAGAAGGTTGATTCGATTGAAAGATTTGTAAACGAGATTACAATGGCTCAGATTGATGGCGACAAAATTAATCCCGAGCGCTTATGTAAGCTTTTGCTCAACAACGGCTTACCTACCTAGAACTAACTAATAGAGGCTCACTGTGCAAATTAACCATTCTTATCAATTCTTAGTACGACTTCAGGAACAATACTTCCAATGAATCTTATATACCAATAAGAAAATATTTTGAAAAATCAGTCGACTTCCACTAATAATTAATTTGCAATCACGATAGTGACAGTGAAGGAAGGCTGAGAAAAAAATCTCATTCAAATAATTTAACACAGTTTGCATCAGCTGAGAGCTGTCGCTGCAATTAGCAAAGTGAAAATAACGCCCATTAACTCAGTTTTCACTGCAATAGAACCCTCTCCACCTCACCAGCACCATTCGCTGAGCTTTCGAAAGATGGCAAAAGATAGTTGCTATTCTCTCGCGTTTTGAAACAATACCAATTGAAAAGGAAAGCACCCAGGAAAGTAGGTATGGCAAAAAAAATGACTCGGATGATACCGAAAGGTTGAGTTCGAAAGATGGCAGCAGAAAAAAAATGTGGCAGATGCACCACCCTCATTCAACCTTTTGCAATTTTTTTTCTGCTCTCTTCTGCTTCTGTCGAAGAGTTTGTCGCGCCAGCCAAGTTGGGTGACATTGGAATGTGTTTCCCATGGTGTGGTTGGTATTCTATTTTCCACTTTTTTGCAACGGTACTCAGCCTTCAACCCGAGATGGTTTGAACTCCAAAGCTTCAAAAACCTCTCCCAACCAAGAAAAGCTAGTGTACACAAGCTCATGAATATAATATGGGTCATTCGTCGTTTAAAGACCGCTGAGCTGACTGACTGCTGGCTGCGTCGGGGTAAAAACAAGCTTTTTACGAGTGAACTCCAAGGTTGTAAAAATATAGTGAGAAAATAATAAACTTAGAGCGAAATGGAACAGCTCTTTTGCCTTTCGACATGGGATGCATTGGAGACAGCAAGCGCCAAACAACCACGCGCAGCCAGATTTTTAGATATGGCCTTTCTTAATTGCATCATCTTTTCGCCATTTCTTTTGGGCCCGAAGCAACTTCTCGCTCTAATATTTAATCCGATGTAGTGACTCATTGGAACTGACAAACTAACTTGTCTCATTTAACACAACAGTAACCATCATCGCATTCGACTCGTCGTTAATACTTACGAAAAAGATCCCTCCTGAGCAGACTGCGGGCACACAGAACTGAAAGTAAAGGAAAAGACGAAAAAGTAGCATAAATAAATCGTATTAATTGAATATAGTATAGCAAGATAGTTGCGGATGGGAAACTGCGTTCGTGGATGGCCTCTAAAATTTTGCTGACCCGTTTTCCACAGTGAGCTATCGTTTCCTGTTCAAAACGAAACCAACCAATGAATGATGATTGGCGAAGGAGAAAAAACTAACTATTCGCGGTGCATTCTGAAGGAGCTTGGCCACGATTTAGCGTGACAGTAGTTGGACAAGCTTGGCATTTTCGATAATAAGACACCTAGTTTATTTTATTGTAAATGGCAAAAACTTTAATTTCGATTCTATTTTATTTCTTGATCATTTCTTTGTATATTTCTTTATACACTTCCTACTTCGTCAACGACTAAACAAAACAAAAATTATTAATACAAAATTGTATTCCCAAAGGACAGCATGAACAAAAAATTGTAACGAATTTACAATTTAAAAAATTATGACCAAAATAAGCTTTGAAGTGGATACCGATACATATCGAAATTACATTGTAATCTCTATATATAAAAATGGATTTCTGCCTGTCTGTCTGTTCCTTATAGACTCGGAAACGACTGAACCGTTAGTTGCGATATCGCATCAGATTCAGGCGGCGCATTAAAGCCCATTGAGCGAAAACTGGCATTCGAAATAAGTGCAGCGCAGTTATCGCAAAACCAGAAAAGGTTTTTTGAGAGCGAATCCATTTGACGCGCCAAACTTTTCGACAAACCTGAGCATTGAATGTGGAATTTTTTGCCGCAGACGCCTTTGCAAAGAATTTGCTCGATTCCGATGATAGCCTCATTGCAAGTCGAGCAGTTGGAATCCATAACGCCGGAAGGTATGCAGGACGTTTTCCGAAATTAGAGCAAATTGCGCTACTGACAACCAGATGTCGCTTCGATAGAAAAAAAAATCGAGGAGGTTGTTTATGTGAGTGTCTTTAGTCAACAGAATTGATTCCAAAACACGTCACTTCGAACACGATTTTCGCACTTATGCCTTCTACAAATTTCAGATACTCGATAAATTCCGAGTTCTACGCTGATTCAGTTATGAGAAGGATCGAACTGTCTAAATTAAAAGTTACGAAAAACACTTTAAAACTGGATTTTTAAAACCGTCGAACGACTACAACATACATTCACAAACAGAGTTGCCAGAGTTTGTGAAGACCCCTCCCTCTCTCATGAAGGGGAGAGGGGGCCTCACTAACAAAAACAAAGCTTTGCATAAGTCGAGGGCCGATCAAGTAAATGGTACCAAATTTGATGTGGAAGTTCATTTGGGTACGAGAAATATTTCTATGAATATTTGAGATCCCTCCTTCTTTCCAGTAGGGTGATAAGAAGGGGGAGGAGGTCTTTCTTACAATTTTTAACATAATTCAAAAATAATCAAGCAAATGGCACAAAATTTATCATGAGATGGTACATATACTTATTAGAATACTAGAAATGTGTCTATGAATATATGGCACTCATCCCTCCTTCCAGTGGAGGGGGGGTGAAGGGGGGTTTGGCGAACAAATGGAACCAAATTTGGCATGGGAGGGTATTTGGGAACGAGAAATGTTTTTATGAGTATTGGAGAAACCTCCCTCTTTCCAATGAGGAAATAAGAGAGGTGTCCTTTCTTACAATTTTTTACTTAACTAAAGAACAAATCGAGCAAATGGAACCAAATTATGCATGGGACGGTATTACGGTACGATGAATGTTTTCTGAATCTTTGCCATCCCTCTCCTCTTTCAGTCGGGACAAAGGGAAAGAGAGAGGGGTCTCCTGTATATTTTTTCACATAATTCGAAAACTTTTCAAGCAATTTGAACACGAGAAATATTTCTATGATTTTGTTTGAGCCCCTTTTCCTTCTTCCATTGGGAAGATAGGAAGGGAGGAGTGAGGCTCTCATACAGTTATTATTGCATATCTCGAAAACAATTCGAACAAATGAAACCAAATTTGGCATGCGAAGGTATTTTTAAATAAAAAAGGTTTCTATTGATATTTGGTATCACTCCCTTCTTCCAGTGTAGAGATAGTAATGGGTCTCCTTTACTTTTTTGTTTATTTCGATTATAGTCGTTCTAACATTTTTATGTCATCCGCGACATTCATATATCAACGATGCAGTTGGCGGACAGTCATTTAAAAACTTATCCGGTACCACTCTGATCGATGTTTACTGTTGGGCTCGAACTCACAGACACCGGCCCAGGAAGCAACTGATTTGCCAACTGAGCTTTATCACAAGCTGTTGAGCTCTTTCATAATGTTTTGCAAAACTTAAGAATTTATCAAGCAAATGAAACGAAATTTGGCATGAGAGAGCATATGCTACTGGAAATTATTATATGATTATTTAAAACCCCTCCTTTATTCCACTGGGGATGAAAGTAGGGAGGCTCCCATCCCAAACTTCACATGGGAAAGAATTAGAGCACGAAAAATGGTTCTATTAGAATTTGAGACACCACTCTTCTTCCAATAATTTTATAGGAAAGGGGAGGGTCCGAAATACAATTTTGTAGGTATAACTTGAGAATCATTCAACACATGGAATCAAATTTGGCATGGGAAGATATTTTGTACGAGATATTTATGTTTCTAAGATTGTTATAAAGCCTTTCGCCTCGCAGAGAGGAGAGGGGAGGGAAGGAGAGGGTTCCAAATAATTTTGTTGTATCGCTCAAGAACTTATTAACCAATGGGTATGACTATTAGAAACGCCTGCCTCCTTCAAGTAGTGGGGTATGGGAAAGGGATAGGGGAGGGGGGTCCACTGTAAGCTTTTCGAGCATTTATCAATTAGGTCCCTCTCTCTATTTTCTATTTTATAAGAGAGGTTGTTTGCGTACGAATAACTTGAAACACTTTCGTTTTGTTCAGAACGGAGTAGGAAAGGAGATAAGATTTTTTCATATTTTATTTGGCATAACTAGAAAATTTAACAACTAATGGAACCAAATGTGGCATGTGACGTTATTTAGATACAAACAATGTTTTTATGAAAGTTCGTGAGCCCTTCCCACTTTTAAAGATGGAGAGGGTAGAGAATCCATACGAATAAAACATACATTTTGGCAACACGTGCGCCATCTATAATGATACTATGAACCACTCACAAAAAAAATCTTATTTGACTTTTTATCACTCCATCACTTATGCGTAATAGCCAGATCCCATTTAAACAGAGTATAAACTTTGTGGGACCTATTTAAGTACTTTTCAGAGAAAAGAGTCGCATTTGGATGCATTCTTCTTTGTATTTTCAGCCATTTATCGTGTCAATCGTTATGAAAGACTGAAAGTCTCGTTAGTACTTGACAATAAATTTTTTATTTTTTTTCTCCTTGTTTAAATCCGGAAAATACAGCCGAGACTTTTCAACAAAAAGTGTTGGAACCGTGCCAGGTGACCGCTAGAGAGTTCGTTTTGCTGTCCATTACGATTTTTTTTCAAAATATCTCCCTACAAGTAGACCAAATATTTTGCTCACGATTTGACCATCGTATTTTGTTTATTTTACCAGTGGGCAGCCTTTCTACCTTATAAAAATTAAGTCAGGCTTATATAAGTCAGCAGGACGAACCAGTCAGAAAAAATTGACTTTTCAAACACTTTCTCTAATTTTCGGATTGAGTTCGAAAAACTTCTCACATTCCTCTTCATGGAATCATCTTCACTTTTATTCAAATTTGAGGTAACTGTTGGATCCTTTTGGACTTTTTAAACGATTGACTATGTGAATTTTGGTCGAATAGTTGATTTTCAGCTGTTTCGGGTCTCCCACTGATTTTTTTCTGGATTTTTCTCTCTGGAATTTTGTAAATGAGCTTTGGTATTGGACGCTACCTAAAAATCACTCGACAGCTATTCACCAAATTTTGTAAACGTACACATAGTTAGCTTCATTGATAATTTCATCAATTTCTATCCATTCATTCAAAAGTTATTCACAAAACAAAGTGTTGCAATTTTTTTCGAATACACTCCTTATACTTTAGTTTTTTACAATCAGAGGTTGATTTTTAAAAGTTGTGAAAAATCCTGACAACAATGTAGAACATTACTAAGTAATACTTGAAAATTGAAAATAAAAAAAAACATTTTTTCGATTCTTTTTGACAATCGGTAAAACATAAACATTAAAAAAATATTACTCCACGACTGGGGTAAAAGTTCAAATGTCCTGTGGAAGAAGTTCGACCTATCAAAATGCAACATTTAAGATTCAAGTCAAATTTGCTAACTTTTTTGATGAATTCCGCGTTGCTCAGTAATTTGTCATGTTTGTCAAAATCCCTTTTTATATGAATAATATTTTTCAAAAAAAGATGTTCATATAAATATTTTTTAACGTAGATGTTTGGTAGTGTATGTGTGTACCTTTACTATAAAAAAACAAACATTCTGTTCGGATTTCCTTTGGTAGAAGTGACACATTATTCGTACTTTGACCCCACTCACGATTTGTACTTTAGCTCCCCTTATGATTTCTTATGCTTTAGAGAAAGTTGTACAAAGCTGGCTGAGATACAATAAGTAATGAAATTCGTTTGACAGTAGTTAAAAACTACTAAAATAAAACAAATCAGCAGTCGTTACCATATATGAAACCCAGATTTTTATGGCTTAAACGTGATTGCGGTTTTTATTTAAATATTAGAGGAGTGTGGGTATCATGGGCCATTTTTTTTTGCTTCATAACTTCTTTATTTTTAAAAGATAAAAAAAAATATTTTAAATAAATTAATTTCCTCAAATTCTTTCTGATTAAAAAAAGTATTTTTTTTTTTCGGATCTTGAAAAATTGTGGGGAATTGATGGCCAAATTGACTAGATAACGTGCAAAGTTTATGAGTTGACCCAATACCGAAATATCATAATTCATTTAATTATTTTAAAGAAATTGGATGAGGAAAATAAGATCAAATAATTCTTAAAACCTGGCTTGCAAACGTTTCCTAAAAACATCTTATATAGGGTGGACAAAATATTTTTAGTTAACTCTTCATTTGGCATAAGAAAACTTTACAGATAGGAAAAAACGTATTCTAAGTTCTGAATGTATGTATATAAAACATAAAAATATAGGTGGTCCAAGATACCTCACAAAATGTGTGAAAGATTATGATAAAACGAAGATCATATGCGTATGAACATATTTTTGTTAAGAAATTTAGGTTCCCCATCGAAATAAGCAGGTGCTTTTTAAATTCTGTAAGTAATTTTTTTTCAAGTTTTAAAGCTTGACAAATAACAGAAGCAAATGATGCGTATTTAAGTCAATAACATATAGAAAAATATTTAGAGTGGCCTACGTTTCCCAATGACCCACGTTACTCTATTCTCCCCTACATGATTAATGCAAAAAAAAAACAACTAAACCTTATTTTCAGGAGTGTATATAACCTCTACAAAAAAAATTATGTCGAAATGTTTATGTCTGTGTTCTGTTCTAAGTTTTTGAAAATCTCGAAACGTACTTCCTATATGTTTTTGTTCAAAAGTTATATACAACTAATTTTATTCGAGACTGGTTATGTTTTGTATCTTTAAACTGCTTCATCTTTAAAACAAGAGTAACAAAATATAAGGCCTATTGAGAATTCAGGACGTAAAAATTCTTCAAAATAGTTTTTGTAACTAAAAATGCTGTTTTCGAGTAAGCGCCGATGTGGTCTAGCGGATAGGCTGGCGCGAGTCTGGTTTTGGTATGCCAGGCGTACTGGGTTCGATTCCCGGCAAGAAAACTTTTGGGTTCAAATACCAACTGACTATATAATAAGAATGTTCAATCAGTTGCCAGCTGGCCAGGTATATACACAAATGCGGAATACCTGTCGTAGATTCATAACACTGAAAATGTGATGAATCTTATACGGTTGCGAAACTGATTGTCCCGTTCTCCAAATAAGACTCACACATACAAAAAACACATTCATTACATGACAGTTCACACGAAGCCATGGTGTCGGGTATGTGGGGGTTTGCATTGAAGATTAGCCGAACTCATGATCTAAAGAATGCAATTCAGCGCATACGTTGGCGAAACTGCGGTGAATCCGTGCACCCATGGTGGATTATCTACATACATACTAAAAATGCTGTTTCCAAGTATTTTTTGTAACCAAAACTGAACGCTTACCAAACACCTGTTCCATATTTTCTGCTGAAGCTGCTGCTTTAGCCAGTGCTACACACCAATGTTCAAATGAAGCTGTATGCTACACAGATTCAGCAAGCGTCTTAGAAGCATTAGAAAAAGGATCCCCACATGCGTTCATAAAATTCATCGAGCATCTTTCTAACACAAAAAATATCACTTATGTCTGGATACCTGGTCACAGTCCTATTGCTGGCAATGAAAAAGCAGATAAACTCGCGGAATTGGGGCGAAGCAGTGACGTTCTCTGGGATACTGGAACTCCGGCCAAAGATGCAATAACATGGGCATTATCTCGTTTATTTGTATCCCAACAAGAAGCTTGGACGACCAAAACTGAAAACAAACTGCGGAGGATAAAACCTCAACTTGGAAAATGGCAAGATCTATCAAACCGAGAAGAACAACGTGTTATCACAAGAGTCCGTATAGGACACACCCGATTGACTAATGGATACCTGATAGCAAAACATCCAGCACCTATTTGCACCCCATGCAATACATCGTTGTCCGTTGAACATATACTGAAGGAATGCAAGTCATATGATGATTCAAGAAAACAGTTCAAGTTTGGTGAAAACCTTGAAGAAATCATTTGTGATAATATTGAGTCCATGAAAAACCTTGTTAAGTTTCTTAAAGAAAATAGTTTATTTAAGCAAATTTGATGTACACGAACATTAGTTATTAAGAGAGGGTAAAAGTTGAAGGCTAAAACTAAAAACCCTCTAAAAATAAACATACAACAACAACAACAACTGAATCCGAAGAGAATTTTTACGTCATGAATTCTAAACAGGCGTCAAATTGTATCTACGAACTTTAGTTTTCCAGATAAAGCGATTTAAAGATACAAAACATTCGGGAACAGGAATAAAAATGGCATAATTCACTGATAGTTTCTCTGTTGAATACAATCGAAGGATTAGTAAGTAGTTTGACCATTTTTTGGTAACGGTTTATAACTAGTAATAAGGCATTTCCCCACTTGTCAGACGAACAGCTGATTTCTCATGTTTACATTTTCTCGGCATATCGTGGTAGGGTAAACATTACAACAACATTACGTATGTTCAATGACCAGATAGTAACGAAATAAAATTGGCAATGCAATTGTTGTGGTTTTGCAAGCGCACTTTGGTGAGGAGAATATGAATTCTTTATTTAATGATTTATAAATTCATAACAAGTTGAGACATGAAGGTATGTTGATGCTTTTAATTAAAGAAGTCTTTAAAAGAAAGCATTGAACAGTGCTTATCATTAAGGATCAAAATGGCGACCAGTTGGTGTTTACATTTTTCAAAACAAAAACAAAACGCTACCCTACCACAATCTGTCTCAGGAAATACTCTATTACACGAAAATTTGGATGACGTAACATCCAAATTTTATTAGTCAACATGGTTTTCCTATAACATGCTTTCCATAATCAACATACGATAAGTAGTGACGTTAATCTACTTTTTGTTGAATACAGTAGAGAACAAATTGTTAGTAAGTGCTTTGCTTTCATAATCGGTCAACTCAGTTTGGAGTCCATTAATCATCAAATTCATTACGTGTACAAAAATCGCTTATCGAGTATAAAAAAGCCTTTTAGCTGTATGAATTTCATACCATAGACACTAAGAGCGGAACAATGTGCTATACTAGCCACATTAAACAGGAAAAGCATTTATAGGTATGCAACGTGTTGAAATTTGCCATTTTTGCCGTTGATGTATCCCAGGTGGCAAAAAAAAGGATTTGTATCACACTAGAGGCTATAGCAGAGGCAAACATGCATTTCGTTTAAATAGAGGAGAATTTCCAATCATTGAAACGACAACACCACACACTGCTCATACCAATGAACGACCAGACACCAAACCTAACCCAAGTGTATCCAATTTCCAACGACCTTTCCTTTTTGCTGAGCCAGGTAGATTTGGCTAACAAAAAATGTGTATTAAAGAACTTCTGTCCCTGGTGTATATTTGGCGAGTGGATTTTGGTCGCCTCTTTATTACGACCCCCTTCCGATTGGGATTGCAACATCGGCAACAAACAAGCAAAGACAGAGAGAAGAGACAGGACGGAACTTAGGGTAAATACCTATCTGTATCTGTTTTTCTTGTGCGAGTGTGCTCTGTTCGACAGCCATACAACAAGCCACCCGCCGCTGACGACGACGACGATGACGGTCGCCATGCCAGTCTAGCAAGGGAATGCTGGCCAAATAGAAGCGAACAACTTTGCCATATGCATCCGACCGAACACCATGAAGTACCTTGAGAATGCGCTCCCATAAGTTGAGACAGCTGAACGAGCGCATTGTCATCGGTACTAATTTGCCAGCCTGAATGGAAGGCTCTTCAACAGACCGACAGACTCATGCCATCGGTTATGCCATTATTGGGGTAGAAAAGGAAATTGAAATCGATATCTACTTCCATCCAAGCCCACCACCTGATCATTATGGCTCCGTCAAGATGATCCGATTTCCGGAGCATGTGTCACATGATTTAAACTGCTATAAGGGTTAGGATGCACGATTGGCCCCGGGTGCTGTTCTGATTCATGACAGGCTGGCAATTTTGTTTTCAATGGTTCGCAAAATTCAAACGCGTTTGAACGAGGCACACTTTACCTGTGTAGAAAATACTATTCTACATATGTCCTTTTTTAAATCAGGTTTACAAAATCGTGCTAAAACTCTTCGAGTTTAATATCATATACTCCTAAACCACTGAACCACAAACCAAATTTGAGCAAGACCAAATTTAAAGTCACCAGTTCTAATACAAACATCTACAACAAATAAAATAGAAATCAATTCATGAATTAAAGCAACATTATTGAATGATAATCTTAACGAACATCATACAAAAATAACTAAAATAACAATATTCGTGAAGCAGCATCAAAAGTTAGTCATCGATGAAAGGAAATTCGATGGATACACTTAATCAGCTGTTTTGTTAAATATTTTATGTTATCAAAAAATATTTTGAAAATCTATAACTAGTATTATACAAAAAAAAATTGTAACTCGCTCACACTTTTTCCACATGGTTTCAAGAAATTTCCGATTCTCAAAAACAAAACAAAAATCGTCTCAAAAGCTCTATTTAGCGGTTTTTCATAATTAAAAAAAACAAAAAGATTTTCTACTGTGAACGGCCTTTAATCTGCGCATTTTTGTATCTCGCTATCAAGAAAACCAATTTTAAAGTCAGTAAGAACTTTTAGAAGAAAAAAAAACCTAACCTATTAGGCTGGGGAATAAGTTCGTAGTGCTTCAGATTCAGTTGTGTTCACAACGAACGGGTCACTTTTTGGAAAAGCGAAAACATTCATTCCATAGAATTTAATCTGCTCTACAAAACATTGCTAATTGGATTTTAAATATATTCAACTAGTTGACCCGGTGTGCTTTGATACACCTTCTAATAATGAAAGATAATTTAGGAAATTATGAAAATAAGTTTTTTTTGCATCATTTTAAATTAAATTTCAACATAATTCAGAAGCAATCGCTTTGAAATGAGAGCTTTAACTGGAGATACGAATTGCACTACATAAGTTTTCAAAGATCTGTAATTTTTGCGCTATTTTTATAAGCTTCACATTTATTCATTAATTATGCCAAAATGTATGTTTTACTGGTATGGATTCTTCACCCCTTTCCCCCTTTCTAAGAGGGAAGGGCTCATGAACCATTTTAGACACATTTTTATTACTAAATAACGTCACATTTCGTTCCATTTTTTTATTTGTTTTCGAGATGAAAGTAAGGGTCTCAAATTTTACGTACGCAAACAACCCCTCTCATATTATATGGTCTCTATTGCTTAATAAGTACTCGATTTATGCCAAAAAACCTCTATGGAAGCCCTTCTTTCTCATTCTGATCTGCAATTACTGGAAAGATCCCATTTTTGGTAATAAAAACCCTATCATATCAAATTAGGTTCCATTGGTTGATAAGCAATACAATCCTCGCCGTCCCTCCCTTTTACACACTGCTAGGCAGAAGGGTCTGTGACATTCATAGAAACATATTCCGTATTTAATTACCTTCCCATGTCAAATTTGATTTTATTTGCTTAATAACATCTCTAGTTATACCAACAAAATTGTATTGTAGCCCTGTCTACTGCCTGTGCACTCACTAGAAGAAGAGTGGTGTTTCAAATAATTATAAAACTATTTCTCGTACCCAAATGATTTCCCATGTCAAAAAAAGGTTCCATTTATTGGATAAATTCTGAATTTATGCAAATCAATTGTATGGCAGCTTCTCTCTTCCCTAACTTTATCGCATGCTAAATTTGGTTCCATTTCCTCGATAAGCTCTAAGGTTTTGCGAAAAATTGTAAAGGAGCCCTCCTCTCTCCTTCCTATATCTCCACTGAAAGGAGGCAGTATTTAGTACAAAATATTCATAGAAACATTTCTCGTACTCAAAATTATCCCAAGCTTAATTTGGTTCCACTCGCTCGATAAGTTCCGAGTAATGTACAAAATTGTATGGGAGCACCTTCCCCTTAAAATTTTCCCAATGGAAGAATAGAGGCTTCTCAAAATATGATAGTAAAATTTCTGGTATTCAAATTCCTTCCCACGCCAAATTTGGTTAAATTCGCTTGATTAGTTTTCCAGCTATACTGATAATTCTAAAGGAACCCCCTTCCCCTTTTCTATATCCGCACTGTAAGAAGGGAAGGGCACCAAATTTCAAGCAAAACGGTTCAGTAGTTTTCGAGTCTATAGAGAACAGACAGACAGACAGACAGAATTCCATTTATATATATAGACTAGCTGACCCGGTGTGCTTTGCTACACCCTTCAAAAATAAATGATATTTTAAGAAATTATTCAATTTTTTTATTGTTTTGTTAGTATTATTTTAAACCAAATCATTACATAATTCAAAAGCAACCGTTATATAATGAGAGCTGCAGCTTCAAATTGCAACACAAATATGACTTAAATTTTTTCTTTCCCTCTCTACACTGTAAAGCGTGAGGGTCTATAACAATCGTAGAAAAATATCTCGTAACCAAATACCTTTTCATGTCATATTTGTTTCCATTTGTAGGCTTCGTTAGCATTAATTGAGAACTTATGCTAACAAAATTGGATTGGGCTCACCTCCTCCTCCTATGTACTTACTCACCGAAAGGAGGATGGTGTGTCAGATAATCATAGAATCATATCAAAATGATTTTCCATGTTAAGTTTTGTCCATTTCTCGGATTTTGTAAAAAAAAAGTTTAATATAAGCTTTCCTCTTCCTTTCCTGTATTCCCAATTCTATTCTAGTACTGCCAGAAAAGAATGGTTTCACATAGCAAATGTTTTCTTATTGAAATACTATCTCATGCCAAATTTGGTTTTATTTGCGTAGTAAATTCTTGAGTTATGCATAAACCTGAAAGGAAATACCATAACCCCTTCCGTTCTCCACATTGAATAAATAGGTGAGAACTTAATATTCATAAAAGTATTTTTCTTACCTAAATACTTTTTGATGCCAAATTTGGTTTCATTTGCTCGATTAATTCTCGAGTTATGCAAAAAAAAAATTGGTATGGAACCCCTTCTTTCCCCCTTTATATCTTACCGCTGAAATAAACGTGGGGTTTCAATTTATAATAGAAACATTTCTCGTATCAAAATACCCTCACATGTTAAATATGGTTCCATTTGTTCGATCAGCTCTCCAGTTATACTGAAGATTGTAAGGGAGACCTCTCCTCCCCCTTTTCTTCCACCTCTTTGAAGGAATGAGGGATACCAAATATTGATAGAAGCATTTCTCAAACCCAAATATCGTTCCATGCCAAATTTGGTTCCATTTGCTGTTGAAGTTCTCAAGTTATGCAGTGAAAATTGTATGAAACTTCCCTCCCTCTTTCTTTCTCCCCGCTGAAAGGAGAAATGGGTCTCAAACAATCATTAGAACATATCACGTTCCCAAATACCCGCCCATGCCAAAGTTGGTTCCATTTGCATAATTAATTTTTGAATTGTGGAAAAAAATATAAAAGAGGCCTCCTCCTCGCTATTTATATCTCTACTGGAAAATAATCATAGAAATATTTTTCGTATCCAAAAACCCTCTCATGCCAAATTTGGTTCCATTTGCTTAAGTAGTTTTTAGTTATGTAAAAACATATAAAGAGGCCCCCTCCCCTCTCCATAGTGGAAAGAGGGAGGGGTCTCAAATTATCATAGAAATATTTTGTATCCAAATACCCTCCCTCGTCAAGTTTGGTGCCATTTGCTTGATCGATTCTCCAGTTATACAAACATCAGTCTTTTGCTTGGAAAGCCCCCTCCCACCATCCTGTGAGGTCTATAGTCTACAGGGAACAGATAGATAGACAGAAATCCATTTATATTCAGTTTAGATGCTTAAAAATTGGAAAACCAGGAAGCACCGTTTTCGACAACTGCAGATTTTTGCATTTAATCAAAGTCATGAAGTATCCCGGGACGTTTGCGGCGGGTATATCTAGAGCGGAAAAGACATTGTTTATTCGGTTTAGGATCTAGGAATATGGTGGATGCTTGAAAACTTCCCATTTGAGCTCCTGGATTGCGATAAGTGCAAAATGGCGCCTGTCTTTGTAATGAAAGAGTACGGTTCGACTAAGCCAGGTCGAAAATTCCTAAAGGCCCATACACTTGTTGTGAAAATGAACGTGAAAAATCTTATTTCGTCAATAGCTCAACAACGCGACTAAACTAGATTTTGTAACATGGTGGAACCGATGGGGAACTGTTGAAAGATGAAAATCAAACTGGTCTTGTTGTTTAAAGCCTTTTGGAACTGTTTTTATTCCGATTCCACAGCTATAATGAAAATTCCGCGGTGAAAACCAGGGGAATCGGAAAGAAATTAGTTCAAGAAGGTTTTAAACACACCTGTTGGATTTTCATCTTTCAAACTGTGTAACTGTGTAATTCGTAATTTCACCGGATAGGTTTTGGTATGCTAGGCGTTCTGGGTTCGTTTCCCGGTATCGGCAAAACAACTTTTGGGTTCGAATCCCATAGTTGGGAGACAGGTAAGATGTGTTTCCTCTTATAACTGACCATATAGTTAATATATGTAAATGTTTCCAGCTGGCCAGATATATACACGGATGCCGGAATACCTGTAAGTACTTAAACTAACCCACCTGATTGACTCGTTCTTCCAAAATATAGCTACATCAATACACGGAATACATTCATTACAACAGTTCATACGAAGCCATGGGCTCCGGATATGGTGTACGCACTGCATTGGAGATTTGTCGAACTTAAAAATCTAAGCATGCATGTGAGCACATACTTAGGCAGAAACTGAGGTGAATTCGTCCACCCATGGTGCATAACCAACGTACATGTGTAACTTGTGATTTCAATTAAGTGCTTAATTTTGATGTTCGAAAGACATTCCGTTACTAAACAAAAGAGAAGATGAAAGTTAAACGGGAGTTGACTTATAAACCCTAATCCTCTTGAGTGTCAATATGACACTATTGGAAGTTTTAAGGCTTGTAATTTTTTTTCAGGCGCATCAAAACAAACCAATTTCTTCGGTGGCCCCTCAAGCATTCATAAAATTTTTCATTTTGCATTATTAGTTTTCTATGGACGCTCCCTGAAAGTCCAGAAAAAAATTCCCTCATCAGACCTGAGTGTCAATTTGACACTCCTGAAGTAAAATAGTTCTAAATCGTTTCCACTATTATCATTTTTTACATACATACATCAATAGAAATATTTTAATGTCATTAAAAAATGTTCCAAAGATTTTCTACAGTTATATTCACTTGCTCCCTCGCAATTCAACTTCTAAAATTAAAAATCCGAAAAAACATCCCTTATCAAAACTACCGTAAATCACATACGGTTCACCCAAAAAAATATTGCTTTAGTGCTCATGAAAGCTGAAGTTAAAAGCTATACGATAGAACATTAAAAAAATCAGCTTTCATGAACACTAAAGCAATATTTTTTTGAGTACCTAATCCATATGTGACTTACGGTAGTTTTAGTAAGGGCTGTTTTCGGATTTTTTATTTTAGAAGTTGAATTGAGAGGAAGCAAGTAAATATAACTGTATAAAATGTTCGTAACATTTTTTAGAGCAAGTTCACTGGTGTTGAGAAAAAGTGGTAGAAATCTTGACATGTTGAAAATTTTACCATGCAAAAATGTTTTCAAGATCTTTGGGCGTTGTATTTTTTTCCATCACTGTTTCTATTTCAGCCGTATGTGATAGAAATATTGCGATTTTTGCATCAGAGCATGCGAAACTACAACACGTGTTGGTAAAAAACTTGAAGGCGACAGATCTTGAAAATGTTTTTGCATGGCAAAATTTTCAAAATGTGCAAAAAGTGACAAAATTTCTACCACTTTTTCCCAACACCAGTGAACTTGCTCTTACTGACATTAAAATGTTTTTACTGATGTATTTTTTCAAAAAACTGATCGTAGTAGCGCAAAGTTTTGACGTTTTAAGCGAGGAGTGCCAAATTGACACTCCAGGGACTATAACGGGTAAAAAAATCAGGGACGGATGCGGGTTAAAGACCGCCGAGAAATACAAACGGAAAAGTCTCATATTTCTACTAGCTAGTTCTCTTTAACATTTGGACTGAAGTCTAAAATATTATCATTTTTGATTTGGTCGAAGTTTCGAGTTTAATTTTTTTAAAACACTGTTTGAGAGTTTCACAGTTTTTATTTATCCTTCAGCATTAAAAGCACTGCATTCACTGAGCGGCTGAGCCAAAAATTCTCAATTTGTTGGAGGAATCCCGACTTTCCCCCCTATTTGCTGATGAATTTTAATTCTCAACCTTTTCCCGAATTTTAGGAATTATGTTCGTCAAGTTATGTCGTGAGACGGAATACTACAAAAATGAAGTAAACAAACCCGCATTTTCCATGAGTGGTCCTCTGCATATTCAGATATAAATTTCAGATTTAGATTAAGATTTCAGATCCAGATTCCAGATACAGATTTCACATTTTAATTTCAGATTGAGATTTCACATTTAAATTTCAGATTTAGATTTCAGATTCAGATTTCCAATTCAGATATCAATTACAGATTTCGTATTCATATTTCAGATTTCTTATTAAAATTTCAGATTCAGCTGAATCAAAGCAATCTAAAGATTCCTATTAATTCAACCACGGTAAATGAAAAGTTCATATACCAGTATTTCGATAGCAACTTACTACCTTCTTCAGTGAACGTTTTCGATTGATCTTCGATTGATTCACTGAAGAAGGTAGTAAGTTGCTATCGAAATACTGGTATATGAACTTTTCATTTACCGTGGTTGAATTAAAAGGAATCTTTCGATTGCTTTGATTCAGTTGAATCATTCAACCAAGTAGGCTCACAACACAACAGAGTTCAGATTCAGATTTCAGAATTCAGATTCAGATTTCAAATTGACATTTCAGATACTGATTTCAGATTCAGTTTTCAGATTCACATTCCAAACTCAGATTTTAGATCTTAGATTCAGATTTCAGATTTTAGATAAAGATTACAGTTTTTATATTCAGAATTTTTATAAGAATTATATTAAAATTTAAGATTTAACAGATAAAAAAAAATCATTAGGTAAACTTACTTGTTAGCCGTATTTTCTGGGTGCCATTCCGCCGTGAATATTCTAGTTTGTTCATTTTTGCTCCTGGTTGATGATGTCCAGCGAATTTGACGAAATTCAGTGGCAGCAGTGGCACAGCGTTGAGTATCTGCGGCCTCTCCTGCCGTTTAGCGCACCAATCACACTTTGCATTTATTTACCGCTATCGCATCAATTGATGTGCTTAGCTATACACACACAATGAGTGTAGGTACCCCCGTCGTATATATCATAGGCGAAATCCGAAACGATATCCACACCACTCTTTTTCCACACGCAAACAGAACAAGAAAACACTCTATTCTAGTTGACTGACGATTGACTGGAAGATTGTGGTCGTCTAGGCCAGTACTGCTTTGCTCAACTTCCCACTCCCAGCAGCTCCCAACATACAACAGCCCCCAAGATGATCTTCTAGTCCCGAGAGACTTGCGCAACCGAGAAGAAAATGCAAAACACCTTTAGCCAGATACTAGCAGCGTAGATGGTAGTGCGATTTTTTGCTCGGCTAGGATTTTTTGCCCCCTAAATACACTAATGAACGAATATGATTTTTTCACTGCACACACAAATTACAATTCAACTTCTTCGCTTCCGTTTGTTTTATTTTGATTTTTTTCAAGCCATAAACACAATCACCTATGGAGCCAAATTTGATCGTACACCTTTCATAGCAAAGATGCAATGAGTAAATTTATTCGATTTTTACTTTCTTCTGCCTGGCAGCTTCTTCTGTCGGGGTACAACAATGCGATATCTTTAGCTTTATTTTTTCTATGAAATCACAAGTTTTAACAGTAGAAATTTCCTTTCTCATCAGGTCTTAAACATCTTTCCTCGATACACTTTTCCCTGTACCACGACGGCACACACAGCTTTGCCAAGAGACTCTTTCCGACTTCTTAGCGCTTTCTTACTGACTTGCTGGCTTACTGGCCTTTCGGTTTATGACTCGAGCACACCGAAGACACTCGTACAATCAAAATCAAAGGTAAAAAACAACAACAACACAACTATGTATAGGCAAAAACACCCATCAACATCATCAGCAACAACAACTTGTTGGTGGTGTTGCTATTTGCTGCTGTACGGGGCAGTTCCTGAACTTGCTGCTGCTGAACGAAATGTTGTCAAAAGCCTCTGTGGTGTAGCCTTTACACTGTACTACGGTTCAGAATCGTGAGAAGTATAATAGGGTACAGGAAAGACAACGTGGAAAAACTGCACTTCTGCGGGTGGTTGTGCGTTCGACCGACGATTGAGCTCGGAGCCAAGGTCCAGATGTTGGGTTGGGTTGGGAGCACCTACTGTGAGCTCGCTATTTGGCCGGGTGCCGAGGATGGCGGATGAGGGTCTCTTCTGGTTGTTTTCGGTGCGGCTGAATCTTCCACCAAATCAGGAAACGAACCACTGAATGTATGTAGTAGGTACCTACTATCAGAAGAGGTTCCAATTAATGCTGCTGTGGTAGTTTGAGGTTTTCTTCGTGGATACAATTATGCGGTGCAGATAATAATAGCGCATGGTAGAGCTCATCAAAGTTCGACGGGCAGAACATGCTGTGGAGTCAGCAACAATAAACAACTGAAAGGAGAAAGAAAAAAGAGCAGAACAAAATGCATCAGTTAATTGTAAAAAGGTGTTCTAGATTATATAAAAATGTAATTGGAAATTTGAAGAGGGGAGTTTTTAAAAATGATGTTTTAAAATGCAGATCCTTCAAATTACATTTTTCCAGATGAAATCGATCCATGAATATTATTCCGCGTTTTTTCGGCTTGATCATGAAACCTAGATGTTTTGATAAATATTTAAAATTTTAGCTAAGTAGCATGCTCTGAGCCTAGTTGGAGGGTCTCAGTTAACTTTGAGGAGTCCTTTCTCTGGCATTTTTTATTACTATGAAAGTAAGAAAAAGGCACACATTTCGACCAAAATTTGATTACTCCGTGCACCCATGGTTAACAAACATTTTTTATATTACTTTTTTACGCAGCAATAATATGCATTTTGATTTATTGAATTTTCCAAATATTCGGTCAACATTACAAAAGAAACAACCAAAAGCCAATTATGAAAAACTAAGGTGAAGCCGTACACCCTTGGTGAATAAGCATAACAATGTTTTACATGCTGTTTGAACTCTAATTCGGAGTAGAGTGATACGAGTGGAAGTTTGATGGCTTGTAAATTTTTTCAGTGACTTTCAACAGAGATTAGATTATCTGGGAAATTGAGAAAATCTTTATTGATAAATACCTACATCTTTTTTAATGGAAGCTCACACACAAAAAAAAAGCATAGTAAAATTACTAAATCCGTGGTTTAAACGAACAACAGGCGACCATATTTTTGAGTCAAATATGTTTTGTTGTTTATAATACCTTACGCATAGCTATTTTACCATGTGCTCAATTTGGCTGCGCATAGTAAATTCGACTGCGTTTTAGTAAAATTGTCAATGAAATGATGCATTGTTTTACTTCGTCCCTAGTAAAATTAATATGTTTCATGATGAAACTAGTATGTGTTATGATAAAGATTAGGAGGAGCGAGGAGCTTGATTTAAATAGTAAAATTACTATGTATGTTTGTTTGTTTATTTGCATGCATGCATTATGACATTATTTGAAACATGAAAATTCACACTTCCGACACACGTCGTTCAATGTTAGTGTGTTCTCCCGATGTTCTGGAATGATTTTCAAAGTTATGTAACTATAAAGCAGCTCAAAATTAGTTTTTTTACTCACGGGTTTGATGATTGATGATCCTGAATTAGTGTAAACAACAAGAATGTTTACCATAGTAAAATTATCATACGCACTTATGTTTTTGAGTCAAATATGTTTTGTTCTCAAAAGTACGATGTGCGTAGTATTTTGTTGATATGAATTGGTGCCACAATGTCAAAATTACTATGCGGACGGTAGTTGTGATAGAAATTATGATGAAATTATCATGACCATAGTATTTTCGACAACAAACATTGAGAGTTATCGAAAATTACCAGGTACATAGTAATTTCAATATTGTTTCATGCGCACTTTCACAAAATCGATGTTAAACTTTTCGTGGTTGAAAATACTATAGCGCTGAAATGGTAAAATTATCATGACAGCGTCTTTGGGATGACCACTCAATTTTTTTCCGTGCAGTGGAATGGTCCAAAAAAAGAGTATGTCCCGGTATCAAAACCTCGAGAGCTGAAATCCTTCTATGACTTGCCAGAAATTCTGAAGCCAAATTTCTAATTATTTGGCCCCCAACTTCAAGAGATCACTCAACGCTACTCAAGTGTGTATGTAAGTTTTACACTTAAGAGTAGAAGAGAGATGTTTCAATCTCAAGTGTATGCTGTACCAACACCGAATAGCCTACACTGAACCCAAATCCACTCTTAAAATACACATGATTTTTCACTTAAAAACAAGGATTCAGTGATTTTCTTCCATTCAAGTGCGACATATACATTTCACTTGGCAGTCACTTAAATTTCAAGTGAATTCATCCACATTCACTCCAGTCGTCACTTGAATTTGAAGTGAGAAAAAATATTCACTCCCCCATCACTTGAATTTCAAGTGAATGTCGGGTCGGTTGTGTTTATTTTCAGAGTTCAAAATGGCAAATTCTAAAGAGCAGCGTTTAAAACTTATGCTGGCTTTAGATTTTCCCGATTCTTTACTAGGTGAATTTGCCGGTAGTTTGTGTTAAACGTGATGTAAGAAAAAGTTATTTAAAGGTGTTATCATGTTTCAGCTTGTGGGTTGAACCGGACAGATTTTCTGGTTTTCAGCAGGGAAGATTTAGAAGTCGCACTATCCGCAGTAAGTGATCTGCCTTGGGATAACGATGGAATTTTCCAATCAATAAATTTATGGTGAAAGCGTAATGTAATTATTTGAAATCGAAGTGGTGTTTTATAAATGTTCTTTTATTTAAAAACGCGTGAGATAATTAACTAGAAACTTACTAAGAAACTCAGATAAATTTCACTCGAATTTCATAGTTTAATTCACTTGACCGGTCACTTAAGTGTTTTCACTTGACCCATCACTTAAAATTCAAATGAAATTACGTATGGCGAGAATTTACTACAGATGTCACTTATTTTTTAAGTGAAATTTGTTTTGGGTGTAGATAACTGGCATTATCGTACGTAAAACCCTTTTTTATGATCCAAAATAAAAGCACGTCAAATTTCCATGCATGTGACTTAAACACCTCACAAATGTTGCTTAGGGGCCGTTCACTAATTACGTAAGCACGATTTTGGAATTTTTTAACAGGTAAGAAGGTTAGGGAGCTGTGCTACGAGCAAAGGGGTTTTACTATTCATTGTGTAAAGTGTCAATATGTCAGTATTTTTTTTTCACATATAAAGCCACACTCCTCCACACCAAAAAGCTCATATGAGCCCCCTGGTAATGGACTGTTCTCAGCATGTCTGGCAGCAAACAAAAAAAAAACAAAAACGCGAGCAAAATTTATTCATGCTGAGAACCTTAACAAAAATGTTTTTACTTAATGCGAGGGAATGAAACAGACAAGTAAACTAAACTAAGAATGAATCTCAGTGGAAAGAGTATTCCTTTGAAGAGATCCATATTTTATAAATAATTATTACGAAAAAAAAACAAATTAAAAATTAATTGATAAAGCTAATATACTAACTAGGAAAAAAATATTTACAAAAAAAATGTTAACGTTTCTTCAGAAAAAAATTTTAAGTTAAAATATATGTGTAACAAAAAATAAAAAAAAAAATACTGGCATGATGATTAGATTTATGACTGAAGTTCCTTGAGGTGACGTATCACTTTCGATTTGAAAATGTTGCGGTTGTTAGCATTTTTAACAACTTCTGGAAGACAATTGTAAGAAGCAGGTCCAATGTAAGAAATTCTGCGTTGATCAAAAGATGTTAAGCAACAGCTTCGAAGCAAATGATGTGATTGACGAGTTGGGCGAGAGCGAGTGCCTGAGTTAAATAATAAATTTATTATGTTGTCTAATGAGTTTAAATTGTCGAAGACATACAATAATGTTTGCAGACTACACAAGTGGGTTAGAGGTAAAATATTGTGAGTTGTATTTGAGTACAGTAAAGACGTAGGGTAGAGATAAGGAAGTTTGAATATGGTTTTTATGCAACGATTTTGTAATGTCTGTAATCGCCCGAGGATAGACAGGGAAGCCCTGCCCCATACCGCGATAAGATAGTTAGACTGAGAGTGAATGAAAGCAAAATAAAATTTAATTAAAATAAGACGTGGCACAAAACTTATAACTCAACAAAGAATACCACTAAAGGACGATGTTTTCTTTATAAGGTTATTCACATGAAAACTCCACGGAAGTGTTTCATCAAGCGTGAGCCTCAAATATTTAAAGTTATCCAACTTTTCGATTACAGTATATGATAAGAAAGGTCATTGCTGCAATAAATTCTCTTTCTTGCTGAACGAAATACCATGTATTTGGACTTGGAAAGGTTTAGGGTCAGCAGATTGCTATTAAAGTATTTACCAAGAATCTCTAAGTCTTTTTGCATTTTTCCGATAATGACATTGGGACAATTCTCTGGATAAAATAAAGCTGTGTCATCTGCAAATAATCTGGGGGTACCATGTAATGGCAGGTTGCATAAGTCATTGATATATAGTAGAAAAAGTAGTGGCCCAATGTTACTACCTTGAGGCACACCCACTTCTATTTGTCCTAACGAGCTTTTTATTTTATCAATAGAAACATACTGTTCCCGTCCTGTAAGGTAGCTATAGCTATTCGTATACGAATGATATTATATAGCAACTAGCAGTATTGATTCTGTGATGCGAAGTGCTGTGTTGAGTAATGTAACATACATCGTCAGTCACTGTGGGCTGAAGTCTGATGTAAAACTGTGTATTGCTGTGTTATGTAATGTAACAGACAAACAATATCCACTGTGGGCTGAGTTTTGTTTTAACGATGTGTAATGCTGGGCTGTGTAATGTAACAGACATATATCAGCCACTGTGGGCTGAGTTTTGTTGTTACGATGTGTAATGCTGGACTGTGCAATGTAACAGACATATATCAGCCACTGTGGGCTCACCTTTGTTGTTACGGTATGTAATGTTATGTCGTGTCATATGTTTAGTAAACAAATAAGGTGTAATGTAATATTGACCCATTAACCACTGAATGATGTGTAATATAGTGTAGAGTTTAAATTCCCGGTCAAACAATCATTACTGATCGGATCAATGAATGCTTGGTGGGGCGTTGGTAAAAAGCCCTGGGGCCAACACCATATCTCAGTTCACTTGCATTCTTAGTTAACTGAGGGTGCTCCTAAGTGTCGTCAAAATGTAATAGTTTGACAACGGAATGATACTTAGACGTCAAGGCATACCCAATTATATCAGAGTGCACAGTAAACGAAAATTACCGAGCTCGGTAATTTTTTTACCGAAATCCTAACATGTGTAAATCGTTAAACTGTTCGGTAATTTTTTCGGTAAAAATTAAACGAACATCGGTAAATGAAGAATCGATTTAAAAAAAATTACCGAACTCGGTAATTTTCGTTTACTGTGTGATATAATTGAGCCCCCCACCACGCCCAGGGCATTTTCTAAAGCGAGTCATATAGATTTTTTTGAAGATTTTTTTCTTGATGAAGTCATTTTCGAAATATGATGGATTCAAATCGTGGTGTCACATAGCGCCAACCCCTTCTTGTTTCTATAAATTTGCCAATTTAAAAGATTGTTATGATGAAAAGCGAAAAGCGACGATCTTTTCAAATAATGTGATTTAGTGTTTTTGGTGGAATGTTGGTTTGAATTAGTTCGCTATAAATTTTAAAGAACCAGCATTTTTTCAAAGACTTTAAAAGGTCAACAACATAACATCCAAAATAATGGAAATATGGTTTCGTATGCCTATGACGAATTATCAAACATTTGTTACGTAAGATTTTTGGAAACCTCCTTACCCCCCTAGTAAGAGATCGTTAGCAAATATGCCCCTTAAAGCCCCTTAAAAACTTTTTGAACTTTATCAGATCGTTCAGAGTTCGTAATCATGGCCGTAGACAGTAGAAGGGGAGAAAAGTTAAAAACTCTTAACTTAAGGGGGGGGGGGGGGGGGGGTAGGGTCTAACTCTTTCAAAAAATCGATTTTTTATTTTTTTATTTTCTTATTGTAAAACATTTCAAAAATGTTGTGTCAAATTTTCAAGTCAATTGAAGCAAAACTGTAGAAATTATAGGCCTTTATCTCCTCCTATCTAATACTGCAAGAAAGCAAGAGCAGAAACTTCAAACGCGTTTTTCTCGAAAGCACATTTTTAAAGTCCGTGGACATCGTCATTTGAAAACTACTTATCCGATTCTTTTCAAATTTGGAGCATATTTTCTACATATAAAATACCAGACCCCAACGTTTTTCTTTTTTTTTGTTTTTTTACTTTGGGGAGATTTTACAGATAAAAAATGGCAGATTTTTTCGTGAAAAATCGTAGTTTTTACTTCAAACAGCCACAAAAATTTAATAAAAAATTTTTTAAGTTAAATAAAAACGTTGGGGTCCAGAAAAACATCTATTAAAAAAATTTTGCTCTGATTTTTTGACTTCAGATGATTCTGTGCTGAGATACAGTGTCCACCGCAAATCCTGTTTTCTAAAAGGCATCCTCGAAAGTGCTCCGTCACCGGCTCATTTTTCAATATTTTTCTACGAAAAAAATACTAAATGTACTTTTAACAATGCTTTGTAGAATGCAAAAAATTTGAATACATTTGTTTGAACGATAGCTCTAGAAAAAAAATCGTGAAAATGGTGATTTTTTTTACCCGTTAGACCCTACCCCCTCCCCTTAAATCGGAAACGCTGAGACCTATTATTAGATTCAATTTTCCAAATTTATTGAATTTTCTCTATTATAACGACTATCACTTAAGTCCTAGTAAAGGGTGATACGGTCAAAATTTGGACAAGGGAAAACGCGTGTAAATCGGTGAAATCGTTTATTTAAAAAATCAAATTAAATTTCTTTTTCAAGTTTACTGCTCGTCCTTAGCAGTTTTTTTGGTCTTCTTCAGGTTTCGCTTGACAATAGCTCAGTATTTCTCCATTGGGCGGAACTCTGGCGTGTTGGGGGGGGATTCTTGTCATTGGGAACCACCTGCACGTTGTTTGCGGCGGACCACTCCATTGCCTTTTTACTGTAATGGCAAGATGCCAAATCCGGCCAAAACAGTACGGAAAACCCGCGTTTTTTCAGGAAAGGCAGCAGACGTTTATTCAAAAACTCTTACACGAAAATTTCTTGGTTGACAGTCCCGGAAGCTATGAAAATGCTGCTTTTCAAGCCACAGGTACAGACGGCTTGCCAAACCAGATATTTCTTCGCGAACTTTGACAGTTTCTTGTGCTTGAAAATATCTGCTACCTGTCCCCTTCCTTTTGCCGTATAAAACTCCTCTCCCGGAAGCTGCTTGTAGTCGGCTTTGACGTAGGTTTCGTCGTCCATTACCACGCAGTCAAACTTCGTCAGCATCGTCGTGTACAGCCTATACACACACACCTTCAAAATGAGGGGTGTTCAGGTTTTGTAAATGCAAAATTGAAAGAAATACGTCAAGTTGATATTGAACAAATTTTGATCGTATCACCCTTTATTTCTTTTGTTATTGGAAATGAGTCAATCAACAGTCGGTAATGTGTGGGCCTAGAAAGCCGGAGATTGCGAGTTAATATCCTGCACAGTGCACTCAGTAATATTTTTTGGCATTTCCCATTGAAAAGCTTTTTTTCTTGAAATTCCCTAAAAATCCAACCTTCCCTGATAGACTCAATTGAAATACAATATAATTTTGAATATTTAGGTAATAAGTAGAAAATTAGAATTTGAATAGAATACAATTTTAAATTTTGAGTTCCTGATTCTTTTTTCAGAAGACCATTTGAGACTTAGAAAAGCATTAAATTTATGAGTTTGAAAAAATATCAGATATATGAAATCACAGAAATTGCCAATATCTTAATAAATCACTTATATTCGAAGAGAAGGTTTGAATAACCTCTTAGCTGAATGAAACTATAATTTCAAAGTAGTCGATGATTCCTTTGAATGTGGCTGAATTCAAAGGAATCATCGAATACTTTGAAATCATCTTAAAAAATCAATTCTAGATGTATGTACATATGTATGTATGTAGGGTTCCTCCATCGGTAGAACGGTCCAGCCTATGTCTGAGTAGCTTGGCCTTCGAATTACTTCTAGGGCTTCCACGGCCGATGGTTCGTCGAGAGAAGTCATCTGAGACCTACAATGGTTGGCAATCTACTCCGCTTGCAATAGTCTCTTCAGATTAACCCCAGATGCATTTTCTCTCTGAAATATTTATTATATATAGTTAATAATGGAAACATCTTACCTGTCGGCAACTTATGAGATTCGAACCCAAAAGTTTGCTTGCTGATACGCCTGGGTTACCAGACTCGAGCCAGCCTATCCGCTAGACCACCTCAGCGCTTCTTAAAAAATCAATTCTAGATGTTAGTAAAAATCGAAAATTCAAAAGCCGAGGAAACCCAGATAACTATTTTTTATAAAAATTCTCAGAGAAGATAAAAAAAACACTTCAAATTGCAATGTTTTATCAAAACAAATCAGCCGCATTTAAATCATATTTCTGAGATGCAAAGTTTGGTTTTAGGTGTTCAAAGTCATATACCAAATTATTCTGAACAACCGTTTTAACTGAATGTTATCAGATGAGATTCAGATGAAACTTTGTAAAATACTCGAAATCAACTTTTCTCAAATGTTTATATCCGAACAAGTACGAATAAATCCAAATAATCCAAATTTGATTTGAATTAAAAAAAAATAGTCATCAAGATCCTGAATTACATTCACATTCAAATTAGAATTCAAATTTAAAAATTCATATTCAGGAATGGGATAAAAACTCCTGTTTGAGAATATTAACGCCGTTATATAAATTTTGGATTCATTAATAAACATATGGTAAACAAGTTTACAACCTGTTTCAGATTCCAAATTCTACTTTTTGGTAGTTGAACGGCAAATCCTAAAAGCTAAAAATAATCCAGTCATTCTACTTTTTTTTTAAACATACTTTTTTGTAAATAATAAAAACCCAATTTTTTTTCTCAAAGTTTTAATAAGCATATTTTTTACTTAATAAATTCATTAGATATTTGCGCAGAAGGCTTAAAAAATATTTCGTTAAATCTTTCATGTGCTTTGAAACATACCATAAAATTTTATGTTTGTCACTTGATAGTGCTATTAAATAAATTTTATAAATAAAAATGCTAATTATTTTAATATCTTCATAATCTTAAAAGAAAATTTGAATTTCGATCCAACCTTTCGTAAATTTGTTTCTCAGAAACCTTGTAACGCATCAGAATCATGGTTGGGTGAATGAAAATCGAAATATAATCATGAGGTGAGCTTCGGATTGAATAATCGAACCATAAATGAAGTTTATTTCAAGTTTGGATTAATAATTCGAACGTTAATTTTAATTTAGATAAGCGTCAGATCTTCGGAATAAGAAATCAAGTTTGATGTTATTGCTGTGCTACTGATTGATATTCTATTTTTAATTTTTCTTACGCAGTTCTTAAAACAGATTCCGCTGAATCTTATTACTGAGCAGCAGTCTGAAATTTTATTTCCATTCTGATATTGAAGATACTGAATGAAGATTTTTGTTGGATAACCTTTAAAATTGAAGTGTGCTCGTTTGAAGTATGCGTAAAAACACGCTCTCAAACCATTGGGCTCGCTATACATGGGAATTCTCTTTCTGGGTTTCTCATGTATAGTTAGCTAATGCAGAGCAAAGGCGGGAGCAATTCATGGGAGCTTTTCATCAACATGCCCTCTAGCCTAAATTTTCAACACCTATCAAGCTTTCTCCTAGTGGCGCACTAATGCCTGTCTATCCACCTTTCTTTCAAATTCTATAAAATAAATTCTCTCTCTAATTTTCATTCCGCCGCACATGCCATTAAAATTAGAATCAAATTATTATTTCAGAATGCGCTATTATGAAACCTGAATCTATTCATCTAATTTCTGGTCAATTTATCTGAATTCTGAGTCTGGATTTTCAGTCTAACTTCAAAATGCATGTTTTATTCGATTTTTCAATTTGAAATCTTATTTGAGTTTTGAAAATTGTTAGGTGAAATTTTCTTTTAAATTGCGATTTTTTAGATAAATTCCTAATGTATGTGATTCCGCAATATCAAACGTCATTCCGTAACTCAATAATTTTTAATTTGTAATGTTGAACCTTTTGTAATAAAGAATGCGGTTCTGGTTTAAGCAAAGAATGTTTTAGATATACAAAATTGTGGCCACAAATTTCAATCTTTATTTGTTCACCAAATTAATTCGATATTTTACTCGGACTTTTCAAAATCACTCCACCATTTTAAATGTATTTTTTACATTTCTACTCATTTTTTAAAGTATCTATCGGTTCAGCATAACGTGTTTGTTTTGAAAAAAAGCTCCTGATTCAGATTTGAACATCATAAATTTTGAACTACTGTATAATAATACCAGTTTAAATATGGTTTTTTTTTTATTATCAGACGGGTTCGCGCTGGGGGTCTTTGGATTTTGTCCAAAATTTCAAATTTTGATCATTTCAGCACTATTAAAAAAAACATGTGTTTTTGCAGATTTATCAAACTTTTATTTTTTGAGTTAGATAACGTTTGAGTTTTTTTTAAATACCCTCTTTTCAAATGCCCATAACTTTGTCAATTTTCAACGTAGAATATAAGATAGCACATCAAAACGCATTAAATTTTTACCAGCTAACCAAATAAAATAACCAAAAAAATATATTAATTCTCGGTATAAAATATAGTAAACATGTTAAAAACAACGTCCAAAAGTACCGTTGTATCACCAAAATTGTTGAAACATATCGGTAGCAAATTATGAATAGGGCGAATGCGCCAAATGTAAATAAAATGAATTATCAACTGGGTGAAAAAGTACGTTCGAAGACCTACATTTCGATGGCATAAAGTTATTTAAAGAATATTTGGTTTACGAGAAATAAAGGAAACAAAATAATATTTTTGCTGGGAGCTTATGGAGCTGTCAAACTTTGAACGTGTTTTTTCTCGAAACAGCAATGTTAGCGCATTCGCCGTATTCAAAATTCGATACCGATATTTCATTTTATAGTCCTATTAATTTCACAATTTTCATCTGAAGATAAAAAAGTGGACCAACAACTCCTTAAAGAGTTATGAAAGAAACAGTGACAATATATAGTTGTAAGACTATAAGACTATATACAAAATAAGATAATATAAATTTTAACTGCATGTTACAATAAGCGTCCTGAGGTAGGCTGGTCAAGCTTTTCAGAGCCCGTGTAAGTGACTTGTTTCAATGATTTAATTTTGGATGTTTTTTCGATGGTTAGTGTTACTAACAAAACATAAAAAAATTGACTGATCTTGAAAGAAAAACATATAAATTTGAATTCTTGCGCCGTTTAGTCTTATCTAATGTTTACAATGATAACAATTCGCCATGCCACGACTTGCCAATAAAAAAAACCTTATTATAAAAATTAGAATAAACTAATAACTGCGATCTTTACAAAGCCCACCCCATCACAGTAGTCAGAATTAAGCGAGAAATAAAGATGAATGAAATTCGGGGTACTTACTTTGGGCGAAGACTGGTCAAAATGAACGGGCGTGTGACGAAACTGACAACTCGTGTGTATCTGTGTATTTACATTCAAACTCGTTCCTTCTCGTTCCCACAACTGATAACTTTGCCTACGACGACACGGTCACACTCTTCACTCACTCACTCGCTAGAAGACACACGGTTTGTTCAATCAACTTTCGACTGTCCGTCGTCCGTCGGGTTCTTTTCTAGCTGTATGCTGTGCTGTGTGGTGTTCTCGAATGTTGTTGATGATGATGGTACTGGTCCAAGAAAAGAGCACCAAGTCCGCGTATTGCTGTGTGCGTGGTCCCTACCGATGAATGTGGTATGACAGAACCCCAAATTATGGCCACTTTATCCACACCTTCCGGACAACGGGATAACTATTTCGATGTGATCTCACACTTGGTGGATCTGTAACACGATTATCACAATACTGGCACAATGTCGAACCGGAATTGTTCTACGTTGAAACACTACGGAATCGCGACGACCGCGTATCAAAAGTCCCTAAAATGAGCCAGCAAAAATACCCTTCAATCCCCAAAAGTCCACTTGCGGAAAGCAGCACTGAAATTTCACGACGGCACACACGTCTGCCAAGCCCGATGAATACTTTACTTTTGAACGAACGGTAACAACTGGCCGAATGCCGAACCACCATTTAAATGACAAAGTTCCCCGGTACGGTAGTGTGCGTACTATCGTGCCAGCACCACAAGAGAATGGATTGCATGAATGAACGTACGGGGGGTGATGCACAAGTGCATTCCGCTTCCGAGGCGTTACTGCGTTACAAAGCACAGTTATCTGGTCCGGTCTATCACAGATTTAAGTCATTGAGCATTAGAATGGTTCAGGTTTGGTATCAAGCTAGTTTCATATTTTTTCCAAGGAATTTAACTGCAAGCTGTCATTTTTCAAAACATTTTATCTCGTAGCGATACACGATATCCTTATAATCTTCATTAGGATATAACCCGGACATTCCTACAACACCCTTTTAAATACTTTTAAAAAATACCTAGCAATTATTCCCGTATCAATATGGGCTGTGGACTTGTGATAGTTTTTTAAGCTTACAAGAAATCACTGTAATATTATTTATCAATTTAATGGAGAAATTCAATCACAGATCGGTGTACTCCAGAGATAAATCTATCTATGAACAAATTTCATATGCAGATCAGCTGAATGTTGTGTCGAAAACATTCGATCACAAAGGGGACATCCATACTGTTCCGTTTCCTGTGAGACTTCCACGCGATGGACAAGTTCTTCGTGCCTATCTCTGGCTTTGGTCGAAGTGTAGAGCCTTCCACAGCGCTGATAACTGCATATAAATTGGGTCGTCTTCGGAGCGAAAACATCATACAGTGATTCGATCTTTCGGGCACCCTGCGATATGGGGGGTTCGATCGTTTTAACCTCAACAGGGTTTACTTTGGTAATTGGCTCAGACTGGACAATACCGTTGTAGGATTGTATCAGTACTGTATCAAAGGATGGGAGGAACGAATCTAGCAATTTCTTGAGATTGTGGTCAAGATCATCTTTTGACTTATAGACGAAATGTTGATGCCGATATTTTGTCCTTGTATCCAACCAAAACTTTTTGATGGAATCTATTTTAAATCCGCATATTGTAGCAATTTTGGTCCAGACTTGCAAACGTTCTTCCGTCGAACTTGATCTGTAAATAAATATTATTTTTACAATTGAATAATTAAATGATTCTTAACTGAAAGTTCAAATAAACAATTACTTATATAAAAAAAACTTACTGAACATCCTCTTTATCCCACAAAATGGGATGTTTTCTGATCTCCTGCACAATCCGTAACTTTTCTTCCAAGCTATTAGGATAATTTTTCCTACGTAGATCATCTCCTATAGCATCTTCCATAGGAACTACCACAACATCTTCTGTGGTATCTTCCTTCTTAATCTCTTTATCTGTTTTAATTCTAGTTGGTTTGTCTTGGTCGGTATCTGTTTTTATTCTAGTTGATATTTCCTCTTTTTCCTTTTTTGGCGACCATTTATTCTTCTTTTGATCCACGTTGTTTTCTAATCTCTCAACGCTGTAACGGACTTGCTTCACTTTCTCAGGTTGTTCGTCTTCCATTTGTGCATCATTCTTTAGTTCACTGTCCAAAGAAAAATCATCCAACTCTTCATCAGCAATCTGGTCAGCCACCAAATCTTTCTCTTCGACACCACTTTCAGTAATGGTCTGGTCCAGTTTGTTGCATTGGCCCTGGACGAATGATCTGGTGCCTTGTATCATGTCATTATGTTGTTCCCAACGGGACTCCGCTTCGTCGTCTTCATCCGGAAGCACCAAAATAGAGTGATATATGAGGTTCGTTCGGCGACACAGGTTCCTAAATTCATCAATCAAGCAAACCGTATGGGCACAATTCCGACAAATGCCCCGTACGCTATCGTCCACACTGATCGTATAACCCATACACTTTTCTATTTTCTCCAAAAGAATCGTGTCCGAGTCAAAAATGTCTACTATACGCTCGATGCATTTTGGTTCCGGCAACCACTGCAGGCAAAGCCGACACTGTTGTTGCAGTGGATTTTTTTCGCCTTCGTTGGATTCGACTAAAAAGAAAATTCAGGGGTTAAAGAAAGAAAGTTGTTGGACGACCCAGAATTTGCTTACCTTCCATCTCGCTGCAAAACTTTTTTAATTCAAAATTTATGAAAACGATTTCCTCAACCTGACTATAAAGTTAATTGTAACTAACAGGCTGATTAAGACTAAATTACAAATTACAAATTTTGAGAAAATGCAAACGAACGCAAAAGCAATCGAGTTTTTTGTTTGTTATGAATACACGTTCAACAGAAATAGTACAAATCGAAATTATCTTTACCCAGACCATTTTAAGATTTTTTCCCGATAAGAAAAACACCCTACTATTCACCATACTTAGTCGGCTCGCGAAGGGTGCGTCGGCCGATTTTAGTTCATACTAATCGGCCTATTGTTGCAACGTCGCTTATTGGAGTTTTTGCTGGGCATCAGCCGATTAATAAGGCATTTCCCCACTTGTCAGACGAACAGCTGATTTCTCATGTTTACATTTTCTCGGCATATCGTGGTAGGGTAAACATAACAACAACATTACATATGTTCAATGACCAGATAGTAAAGATATGAATTTGGCAATGCAATTGTTGTGGTTTTGCAAGCGCACCTTGGTGAGGAGCATATAATTTTTTTATTGAATGATTTGTAAATTCATAACAAGTTAAGACATGATGGTTTGTTGATGCTTTCAATTAAAGAAGTTTTTAAAAGATAGCATTGAACAGTGCTTATCATCAACGATCAAAATGGCGACCAGTTGGTGTTTACATTTTTCAAAACAAAAACAAAAAGCTACCCTACCACAATCTGTCTCAGGAAAAACTCTATAGGCCGATTTCGTAGGCCTATCAAATAGGGTGATGAGTAGCATGATTGTGTAGAAACCGACTAAACCGTAGGGCGATAAAGTTGATGAGATATTCCTACCCAATCGTATAAAATAGTCGGATTGATTCACCGCAAAATAGAACCACGAGACCAAAAAGGTTTATTAGTCACATGATTAAGTAAAGTAAACCTGCGAAGCCATATTTAATAGCAGTATGGACTTGACTAGAGCAAGTCCAGTGGAGATTTTTGTTATGAGAATGCCGCAATCTTAGCCGATCTGGAAACGATATGCGAAGAAGTTTGCCATCCAAGCACTGCATCTAGAAACTGGCCCACGGTGAGGGCGGCGGAATTTATAAACGATACCTCCATCGGAATCAGGAACACCTTCTATTACGGCTTCAGGCATATCCGGCAAACGTCCGGGAACTTGGTCAGGTAGAACGTCGTCATGATGGAACCGATAGAAATGCGCTAGCCACTCCAACGAACCACTGATGACCGACGAGACCTTCCGTGCTGACTTGGGCCAAGCTTTCCCATCGATGACCACCATCACACACAGATGTCAAATACTAATTCAGTTATGACCATTCCATACTAAATAGGCTTAAAGTATGCCAACTAAATAGAGTCCTACGAAAACCTACTAAATTGACTAATCCTCCCCGATAACGTAGATCAACTTATTGTGCTACTAAATCATATGTTATTGTGTGAGCCTACTCATCAGCCGATTTAGTATGGCACCTATTTCATATTCAAGCGTAGCCCGATTAATCGGCATACTAAATATAGGGTCATTGATTTAGTAGGGTGATTCGTAGCCAGACTAAATCGGCACCCAACTAATACCGTATTTTTTTACTCCTGGAGGCAAACTAGAGGCAACCTAGGTTCGCTCTAACTGCTGTCATCGTGCTCATTTATTGCTCGAGAGGCAACCTAGGTTCGCTCGAAAAAGGGACGGAGTCGCCCTGAGAAAAAAGTCAGTTTTGCGAGAAGTTCACCAATACTCTCAACGTTGTTGTCAAAACATTAAACAGCTGTTTTTGGCTGAAAACAAACAGTTGAAATAATGAACGGGCAAATGATTATTGCCAAGATTTGGAACCTCTCAGCCAAGGAAAATCGTACTATATGCAGTCCAGTGCAATCCGGACACGATAAACGGCAATCCGGATGTGAAGAACTGAATGAAGAAATCCAGAAGGGAGAACAAAATGACAGCTGCATGTAAACATTGCGCTCGTTCTCACGCACACCTACGTATGGAATAACTCGAAACCCGAAACTCGTTTTTCTATTCTGACGGTTTCAGAGCCAAATCCGGAATCAAAAAAAAATACGCCATAAATATGTGAACCAGAGGTGCCAGGTGTCCTGATTTATCAGGATTTGTCCTGATTTTCGAGAGACCGTCCTGATTTTTCAAAAACTCTCGATTTGTCCTGATTTTTGGAAATTTGTCCCTAAAATGTCCTGATTTGTCCTGATTTTCATAAAAACTTCTTAAATATGATCGAATTTGTAGTTAAACTATGAGAAAATCGAATAAATAGGTTATAAAATAGTTTAGCTCATTTAACAGATGGTAATTTTTCGATTCAGACACGCAGAAAAATATATTTTAAAAATAATAAGATTTCGGCCAAAAATAATAAAAATTTTGGTTGGGAAAAAGCACAAATATATTTTTGATAACACTGACAAAAAACGTCGATTCGAATTAAAGTTATCGTTTGATCGAAATTAAAATACACCTTTTTTAAAAATGAATCAGAATATCTGTCAAAATAATAAAATAAAATTGGATTGAGAAATATAAAAAAATTTTTGTTGGTAAAATAAATTATTGAGCGTTCTAAAATAACAAAACTTAGTGCTGAAAATATTTTTTTTTATTTAAATTTATTTTATGTTGATTTGAAAAATGTTTGGATAAAGAACACATCTATTCATTATTTTCTTTATTCAAAATACCATAATGAAATTTCCCTTTTAAAAACACAGAACATTAATCAATTTCACTCCAGCTGGAGTTTGGAACAGATTCCGTTGATCAGGTCGAAAAAGGCATCTCTCTGCTGTGCTTCCTGGAAGCAGGATAAAGGGCCCAACTCGCTTCCATAAACCCCTCCGCTTCCGAGTACTGCTGCAGTATACCACCATCTCCGACAGCTAGTTTTCCATGACAATGAGAAGCTTCGCCTTTGCCGGAATAATGTCCTCCCGCCCGCTGATGTTCTTTCCTAGGTTCCTGACGTCTTATCCGGATGGATGTCTAAATTTCGCAACAGGACAAGGGATTCAGGTTCCGGTTTTACGTCTATGACTATCTATTCAGGTTGTTCCGATTCCGGAAAGGATAGATTTGGTCGTAGCATCTACAATAGAAAAAAAAATGCTCAGCAAATTGTATTCTCCCAGCCGGTTTTGAGCATGCAGTTTTCCGCCTAGATAAATTTGAAACCTACCTTAAAAGCTGCTGGACCGAAGCCCTGATGAACATTTTTCCAGGTGAATTGTTGTTCGAATATGCTCAAGTAGAAAAAAATTGATGATATTTGAGCCATTCTACCTGTTCTGATGATTGCAAGACCTCTTTGCACTGAACTGACACGTATATTCCGTGACTGGTTGTTCGGATGCTGGAATATTTTCATCACTTTTTTTTCTTTTTTTGGCTTATCGTTTTTCAATAACACGTTTATCGAATAAACGCAATATTGGTTTAAAAATAAACTAAATTTTAATTGCACACAATAAAAAATGAGCGTGCAAAAATAACAAAATTTTTCTTTTATCTAAAATCAAATTTTTTTTGAAAATCATCCAATAATCTGCTTTTGAAATACAAAATAAAATAACAAAACGTTTTGTTGAAACCAACCCCCATTCTTTTTCTGCGTGGATGATATTCAAATGGTGTTTTTCAATATGAACTACCGGCCAGCCAAAGAGCTGCGTACTGTTGTTGCATGAATCAAGGCGTTTACAGCACCTGTATTGCGCCTTTATTTATGCGATCTAAACAGAAATCTCTATTGTTTTCATGGATCAAGGGGTGTCCTGAAAAATCCTGATGTTCATCTTCGTGTTGTCCTGATTTTTGACGAAATCACCTGGCACCCTTGATGTGAACGGCGAAATTTTTCATCTGTCAAATTTCCTATCGGGATAGATCGGGATTATGCATTTTTTGTTGATTGGTTCGGTCTGTTCAATGAAATGTCTGTTCAATGAAGTCTGGTCGAAATAAGTAGAAATGGATTGACAAGTTGACACGAATCCTCCTGCCGAGCTGGATCGGTTTTGACTAGTTTCAACTTGTTTCATTGAACAACGACCAGACCTGTTTCGAAGGTTTCGATTAAACCAAAACACTAGCTACACGCAGAAAAATATATTTTAAAAATAATAAGATTTCGGCCAAAAATAATAAAAATTTTGGTTGGGAAAAAGCACAAATATATTTTTGATAACACTGACAAAAAACGTCGATTCGAATTAAAGTTATCGTTTGATCGAAATTAAAATACACCTTTTTTAAAAATGAATCAGAATATCTGTCAAAATAATAAAATAAAATTGGATTGAGAAATATAAAAAAATTTTTGTTGGTAAAATAAATTATTGAGCGTTCTAAAATAACAAAACTTAGTGCTGAAAATATTTTTTTTTATTTAAATTTATTTTATGTTGATTTGAAAAATGTTTGGATAAAGAACACATCTATTCATTATTTTCTTTATTCAAAATACCATAATGAAATTTCCCTTTTAAAAACACAATTGGAACATTAATCAATTTCACTCCAGCTGGAGTTTGGAACAGATTCCGTTGATCAGGTCGAAAAAGGCATCTCTCTGCTGTGCTTCCTGGAAGCAGGATAAAGGGCCCAACTCGCTTCCATAAACCCCTCCGCTTCCGAGTACTGCTGCAGTATACCACCATCTCCGACAGCTAGTTTTCCATGACAATGAGAAGCTTCGCCTTTGCCGGAATAATGTCCTCCCGCCCGCTGATGTTCTTTCCTAGGTTCCTGACGTCTTATCCGGATGGATGTCTAAATTTCGCAACAGGACAAGGGATTCAGGTTCCGGTTTTACGTCTATGACTATCTATTCAGGTTGTTCCGATTCCGGAAAGGATAGATTTGGTCGTAGCATCTACAATAGAAAAAAAAATGCTCAGCAAATTGTATTCTCCCAGCCGGTTTTGAGCATGCAGTTTTCCGCCTAGATAAATTTGAAACCTACCTTAAAAGCTGCTGGACCGAAGCCCTGATGAACATTTTTCCAGGTGAATTGTTGTTCGAATATGCTCAAGTAGAAAAAAATTGATGATATTTGAGCCATTCTACCTGTTCTGATGATTGCAAGACCTCTTTGCACTGAACTGACACGTATATTCCGTGACTGGTTGTTCGGATGCTGGAATATTTTCATCACTTTTTTTTCTTTTTTTGGCTTATCGTTTTTCAATAACACGTTTATCGAATAAACGCAATATTGGTTTAAAAATAAACTAAATTTTAATTGCACACAATAAAAAATGAGCGTGCAAAAATAACAAAATTTTTCTTTTATCTAAAATCAAATTTTTTTTGAAAATCATCCAATAATCTGCTTTTGAAATACAAAATAAAATAACAAAACGTTTTGTTGAAACCAACCCCCATTCTTTTTCTGCGTGTAGCTAATGAACAACTACCGCTTGACAGAACCAGACCAGTATCGTGAATCATGCTGGGTTGCCAGGTGCCCAGATTTGACTTTCGACCCTTCGTCCAGATATTGGTCAGAAACAGATTTTGCCCAGATTTTTGTTCAGAGTGCCCAGATTTTACAGACTTTTGAAATTGAGTGATGAAATCAATATTCATGTATCGGATTTGATCCGTAAGTGCCAGATTAGACTGTAAATCTCGCTTGTACTCATGGGTATTCGACCAATCATACATAAACTTTTTCTTCGGCATGGTACGTGGTATAGGAAACAGTGTTAGTTATGTAGTTCTCAACTTGAAAATAACCCGAATACAAACCCTCCCCCTCCCCCCCCCCCCCCCACGGCTCAGACGCATCGAAAAAATTCTTGTTCAGTACAAAATTTGTCATCTTCCTTGTGCATAGACACACACAGACTGTTTTTTTTCAAAATTCCCCAGATTCCCAAATTTAGTTAATACATTTTATGCTCAACACCTGGCATCCCTGATCGTGTCCAGGTCGATTCACGCTTAAACGAAGCTTTCATTGAACAGACTTTATGTTTTCATTTAGCAGCGCGCGGGAAGAACCGGAAGAGCCGCATCCTTATTTCTTGATTGTAATTTATATATTTTGTGATTAACGGTTGAAAAGTAACTTAAATTCGATCATTCGTTAGTGAAAGTTGTGCAAGATTGTCCCACGTTCCTGAAGGCTCTGCTATGGCAATCAATATCGAACTGGCGCGTGCCGATGTGGAGACGAGTCTCGAGAATCCACCGAAGCTGCACTATATTCCGGCCTCGATCGGAGGCGATGGACCAGCCAAAGTGCAAGAGTATTTTGATTCCTATACCGCAGAACAGGAGGACAAAAGTAAGTTCGATTATGGTTTTTTTAAAGCTGTGTAAATTTTCAAATAAGCTAAGAAATGCTATATTTCATTTTAATGGAACTATATTCTGGTATTATGTTTGGAAATAAGTATCTTTTTTCTACTACCTACTGTCCCCTAATAATAAAGTACATCAATAGAAATCAAGTTCTTCAATATTTCTTTTTAATTACATTTAAAAAACTGGATAATTGTGTTGAACCACCGAGTAATTAAACTTACTAGTTAATCATGATGATGCAACTCAAAACTGTCTGAGTAAAAAGTAATTTTAGTAACGTAATCTGTAATCTGTTCAT